>NC_061792.1:686842-704342 GCF_022458985.1 Mugil cephalus | reverse complement strand
ACAAGATCGGGCGTGTTCAGGTTAGTATGGCCGTAAGCAATGTCAAATGTCACTAAAGCAGTATATATAAGTGATCAAAATCATCATTGCATGTATTTTGATGATGTAAATGTTACCATGTCTCCTGATGAGAATGAAAAGCTTACAGCACCTGGTATTCCCAGGCGGTCTCCCATCCAAGTACTAACCAAGCGCTACACTGCTTGGCTTCCGAGATCAGATGAGATCAGGCGTGTTCAGGGTCGTATGGCAGTAATCAATGGTAACTGTCACAAACGCAGTATATATAAGTGGTCAAAATCATGATTGCATGTATTTTGATGATGTAAATGTTACCATGTCTCCTGATGAAAATGAAAGGCTTACAGCGACTAGTATTCCCAGGCGGTCTCCCATCCAAGTAGTAACCAGGCCCGACCGTGCTTAGCTTCCGAGATCAGACGAGATCGGGCGTGTTCAGGTTGGTATGGCCGTAAGCAATGTCAAATGTCACTAAAGAAGTATATATAAGTGGTCAAAATGATCATTTCATGTATTTTGATGATGTAAATGTTACCATGTCTCCTGATGAAAATGGTAACAAATTCAAAGCCGCCCTCTCTTAGGAAAGATTGCACTTTCAGGCAATTTCCCAGAGTGCTCCCTACTGAGATATTTAGCTCTTTTGCTGTTTTGTTGGTTGCCATTGATGCTTGTTATTCGGGAAATGTTTTGTAAAACTTTGGACGAAAATCAATGAACCATGCTCTATTCAAGTGTGTTCGTTGTCTTGCTTGCAGTCAATTTGTAACTGTGAGAAGCACTAAAGAATGTACAGATCCACAGAGGCTTGTATAAAACAAACTTTCAGTAAGATCAAAGGCAAAGATTCTATGCCATCATGGCCAAAGGAAAAGATTTGATGAAAGGACAGAATTCTATGACATCATGAAGGAAAACATTCTATGGCACATTCTATGTAAATTTTGTGAGGAGTGCGATAGGAAGAGAGAGTGTGGGAAAGATTTTCCAAATTTCTTCTGTTTTCTGTGATAATTTTCTTTTCTCTCACTCTGGTTGTGTTTTCATTTAGGTTCCTCAATCAAAGTTTTCATTAACACCTTTCAATCTTGAGTGTCACATAGTGAGATCTATAACACTGCCGTGCGATGGTACTATTGATATGATAATATATGTCGTCAGATTTTGGCATGAGCAACCAAAATCACCATTACCACTCTTCTACCAACTGTATCAGTATTAGAAATAAATAGTAGTAGATGTAATTATTTTTGTACCTTTAACATATTTACTTTTATGTAGTTTCTCTCGTTTGGTTTTGTTTTATTTTAGCATTTTGCATTGTCTGTAAAACCTTCATTTCTCCACGGGGAATAACGTAAAATAGTCCTGCCTTATCTCTAATTCAAGATTCAAGTGATTCAGTACATCTAATGACAACTAACTGGGGTCTTTTTTATTTTCATAGATCACTCTTTTATACATGTCTCATAAAAAGTCCAGCATTAGAGCATAAACACTCAAATATGTTAAGGTTGACTCTTCGGCTATAGTTGTAGTTGTCCCAAATATTTAAAAGCTTACCCCGTTGGGAGCATCACAAAAGTGGGTAAAAAAAGGGTTTGCCCTTTTCCCAAGGGCAAACAGAAAACTTACAAAAAATAAAAATGAAAAACACCTACAGCCGGTTTTAAAAATGTTCTTAAATTTCTTGCCTAGGGAAACAAAAAGGTTAAAAAAAAATAAAATTTCTAACATCCATAAAAGGGGGACATTCTGACACATTGAAATTGGGGCCGTTTGCAAAGTTAAATTAGCCCCGTAGTTAGCTCCCCCCTTCCCCCGTATGCTAACGAAACCCGTTTATCTCCCTGGGCCCCGTTTTATTTCGGCGTCAGTTTAAATTTGGACAACACAAACTGATGCAAAATTTCAAGCAATGTTTGGAAAACCCCTTGTCAATATTTCTAATGCAAATCTCGACAGACAAAGTTCCCGGGTTTCCACCTCAACGTTGGGGTTTTCTGGATTGCCCGAAAGAAACGGGAAAAAACAGGGAAAAAATTTACATTAATACTTAAAAACATTGTGTAGTAAAGGGCCCCAATTTGCGCTGTTAAAAGTTTCCCGCTAACCAAAATGTAAACCTTTAGAGGGGGAAAAACGAAAAAAGAATTTAGCCACACATGTTAAAATACACGTGACACAAACCTATTGATTATACAATGTGGATTTAGGGTTAAAAAAAACCATTACACACTGTTTGGGGGCATGTTGGGCTAATTTTTTTTAAATTTTTTTTTGGCACCTACTTGCGCGCAATTTGGGCTAAAAGTTAATCCATATAGTTCCGTGCTTTCCACGCACAAAACAAAAGAAAAAGTGGATGAAACCGGGCGATGACGTCAAAGGGGGTGTCTTCCCTTTTATGATGCCTCAAATTTTTTTCCTTTGATGATGATGGGCATGAAATTTTTTCCTTTTTATCATGATGGCATTGAATCTTTGCCTTTGATCTTATTGAAAGTTTTTTTTTTATACAAAACCCAGGGGGGTTCCCTAGATTCTGTTAACTTTTAAACCTGGGAAAGGGAAACAGGGAAACAACCACGGGGTCTTAGAGGTGGTAAAGGGGGTTTAGTCACAAAGCGGGAAAATAAAAAATGGTTTTAAAAAACAAAAATTGATGTATTATGGGTGATGGAAAAGTTCCTGTGGGCCCCCGAAAGAAAAAAGAAAGGGTTACAGGCCCCGGGGGGGTTCCCGGTTGGGATGGCCGTAACAATGTCAAACCTCACTAAAGCAGTATAAATAAAAGGGGGCAAAATGATCATTTCATGTATTTTGAGTGTTTAAAATTTTCCGTCTTTCCCGATGAAAAAGGGAAAAATTCAAAAACCGCCCTCTCTGAGGAAAGATTGCACTTTCAGGGAATTTCCCAGAGTGGGTCCCCACGGATATTTTTGCTCTTTTTGCTGTTTTGTTGGGTTTCCATTGTGCTTGTTATTCGGAAATGTTTTGTTAAAAAATTTGGAAAAAATCAATGGGAAACCCTGCTTATTCAAGTTGGTTCCTTTTTTGCTTGCAGTTTAAATTTTTAACTTGACAGCACTAAAGAAAGTACAAAATCCACAGAGGCTTTTTAAAAAACAAACTTTCAGTAAGATCAAAGGGAAAGATTTATGCCATCATGGGGCCCAAAGGGAAAAAATTTGATTTAAAGGGGGGAGAATTTCCCATGACAAACATGGGAAGGGAAAAATTCTATGGGGACATTTTAAGTAAATTTTGTGAGGAGTGCCTAGGAAGAGAGAGTGTGGGGAAAAATTTTTTCCAAAATTTTTTCTGTTTTCGTGGGTCATTTTCTTTTCTCTCACCTGGGGTTTTTCATTTTTGTTCTCGATCAAAGTTTTTTTTAACACCCCTTTTAAATTTTTGGGGTGTCAAAAAGTTTAGAAAATTTTAACACTGCCCCTCCGATGGTATATTTATTGAAAATATATGTCGTCAGATTTTGGCATGAGCAACCAAAAACACCACTACCACTCTTCTACCCAAAATTATCAGTATTAGGGAATTTAAAAAGTAGTAGATGTAATTATTTTTGTACCTTTAAAATAAATTTTCCCTTTTTAAAAGTTTTTTTTTCCTTGGGTTTTTTTTTTGGTTTTAAAATTTTGGGGATTTTCGTAAAACTTATTTTTTCCACGGGGGAAAACGGGAAAAAAGTCCCGCCTTATTCCCCTAATTCACGATTCAATTGATTCAGGAACTTTAAAGCAAAATAACGGGGCTTTTTTTTTTTCCCTTGATCCCTCTTTTATATTCTCAAAAAAAAGTTCCAAACAATTTGAGCATAAACACTCAAAAAATGTTTAAGGGTTTTTTCTTTGGGTATAGTTTAGTTGAAAAAACTATTTTAAAAACTGTACAGTTGAGATCACAAAAGAGCTAAACCTTTTGCCCGTTCAAAAACAAACAGGGAAAAATTACAGCAAAAAAAAGACAAAAACAAAAATTTCAGCTTGGTTTAAAATGTTTTTAATTGCTTTCCCCATTAAAAAAAGGTTTAAAAAAAAAATAAAAAACTAACAAACTTTCAGGAAACATTCGGGAAAAATTGAAAATTGGGCTTAAACACGTTAACTTACCCCCTGGGTTTGCTCCCCACCCAAACCCTTTTCTAACGGCCCCCTTATCCCCACTGGGCCCCGTTTTATTTCGGGTCAGTTTTAAATTGTGGACAACAGCAAAATTTAAAGCAAAATACAACCCAAAGTTAGGAAACCACCTTTTCAAATTTCTAATGAAAAATCTCCGACAGCACACGTCGGCTACCACTTCAGACGTTTGGGGTTTTTCTGTATTGGGCCCCCAAAAAAAACGCAAAAACAGAAAATAATTTACATAATTTCTTACATCATTGTGTATAAAGCCACAAAGCGCTGTTAATAGGTTCCAGCTAGCCATTATGTTTTCAGAGGGAAAACGATAAAAAAATCACCCACATGAAATTAAAAATACAAAGTGGGCACAAACATATTGGGTTATACAAAGTGGATGAGGCTTAAACAAAAAATTTTCACCCAGTTTTTTGGGAGCAAATTTTTTCTAATTTTTGTGTAAATTTTTTTCGCGCAAGCAGACCAGTGCGACTACATGCCGCACATGGAGTAACGTTACAAACCATACAATTCCGTGCATGCTCCCCCACATACCCAAAAAAACGAAGGAGAAACCGGGGGATGACGTCATGGGATGTCTTCCCTTTTTATGAGTCCTCAATTTTTTTTCCTTTGATGATGATGTCATGAAAAGTTTTCCTTTTATCATATGGCATAGAAACTTTGCCTTTGATCTTTTTGAAAGTTTGTTTTTTAAAACCTTTTGGGGGGTCCTTAAATTCTGTTAGGAAAATTCAAAAATGAAAGCAAGCGAGCAAGCAAAAACCGGGGGGGCTTACGAGGGGGTATGGTTTTTCTGTCACAAAACGGGACAAAAGTTTGGGCAAAATCAATATTGCATGAAAATTTTATGGGAAAAAGTTCCCGTGTCCCCCGAAGAAAATGAAAGGCTTCAAAGGGCCTTTGGGGTTTTTCGGTTGTAAGGCCAAAAGCAATTCAAAAAACCCAAAAAAAATAAAGCAGTATAAATAATTGGGCCCAAAAAGTCATTGGGATGTATTTTTGATGATGTAAAAAGTTACCATGTTTTCCTGATGAAAAAAGGAAAAAAATTCAAAGCCGCCCCCTCTGGGAAAGATTGCACTTTCAGGCCCCCCCCCCCCCCCAATTTTTCCCCAAAAAGTGCTCCCTACTGAGTAACACTCTTTTGCTGTTTTGTTTTGGGTTCCCTTTATGCTTGTTATTTTGGGAAAAGTTTTTGTAAAAAATTTTGGGCGAAAATTTAATTTAACCATGCTCTAATTTAAAGGGGTTCGTTGTCTTGCCTTTCATTTAAATTTTTTAACCTTTAAAGCACTAAAGAATGTAAAAATCCACAGAGGGTTTTAAAAACAAAAATTTTAGTAAGATCAAAAAAAAAGATTCTATGCCATCCCTGGCCAAAAGAAAAGATTTGATGAAAACTTTAAAAGGAAAGAATTCAAAACATTCCCTGAAGGGAAAAAATTCTATGGCACATTTTTATGTAAATTTGTTTAGGATTTCGCAAAGGGAAAAGAGAGTGTGGGGAAAAATTTTCCAAATTTTCTTCTGTTTTCTGTGATCATTTTTTTTCTCTCACCTGGGTTTTGTTTTTTTATTTAGGTTCCCCCGTCAAAGTTTTCATTAAAACCTTTTAAACTTGAGTGTCACTTGTGGGGTTTTATTAAAAACTGCCGTCCGATGGTTTCTATTGATTTGATAATTTTAAGTCGTCAAATTTTGGCATTAGCAACCAAAATCCCACTACCACTCTTCAAAACTGTATCAGTAAATTTGTTTTTAAAAATTGTAGATGTAAATTAAATTTTTTTACCTTTAACAAATTTTCTTTTAATATTTCTCCCCCCTTTTGGTTTTGGGTTTTTTTTTTATCATTTTTGGGATTGTCCCTTTAAAAACCCTTTATTTTTTCCACGGGGAATTTAAAGAAAAATTTTGTCCGGGCCCTTTTCTCTAATTCCAAAATTCAAGTGATTCAGTTTTCATCTTTTAAGGGCAACTAACTGGGGGCTTTTTTTTTTTCATAGATTTACTCTTTTAAACAGGGCTCATAAAAGTCCAGCATTAAAAGCATTAAAAAATTAAATAAGAAGGGGGGGCTCTTTTGACTACGTTTTTATTGTACAAAATATTTAACGCTGTACCGTTCGCAAAAATACAACGGGCTACCAAATCAGACGTTGGGGTTTGCTGTATTGCCCCGAAAGGGAAAAGCAAAAACCCAAAATAATTTTTCATAATTTTCTTACATCATTGTGTAGTTTTTGCCCAAAGTGCGCTGTTTTTAGGTTCCCCGCTAGGGCCTTTTTGTACCTCAGAGGGGAAAAAACGATAAAGAATCACCCCCAAAATTTATTTTTAAAAAACAGGACACAAAAAAAAAATTGATTTCCAATGTTTTGAGGTTAAACCCAAAACCTTTTCACACAGTTATGGGGGCATTTTGGGGCTAATTTTTTTTTATTTTTTTTCGCGCACGTACAGACGCCCCCTGCGACTACATGCGCGCAAAGGAAAGGGGGTAACGTTACATCCATACGTAGTTCCCCTGCATGCTCAGCACATACAAAAAAAAATGGATGAAAAAGGGCGATGATGTCATGGGATGTCTTCCCTTTTATGACGTCCTCAAAATTTTTTTTCCCTTTTAATGAGGGTGTCATGAAAATGTTTTCCCCTTTTATAAGATGGCTAAATCTTTGCCTTTGATCTTTTTGAAAGTTTGTTTTATACAAACCAAAGGGGGGTCCGGAAAATTCTTTTTAGGGCTTTCAAAAAATGAAAGCAAGCGGGACAACAAACACGGGGGGTCTTACGAGGTTTGGGAAGGTGCATCACAAAGCGGTACATTATAAGTGGTCAAAAACAAAATTTTTATGTATTATTTAAATGGAAATGTTCCGTGTCCCCCGTTTAAAAAAGAAAGGCTTACAGGGCCTGGGCGTGTTCAGGGTTTGGGATCGCCGTAAGCAATGTCAAACTCACTAAAGCGTAAAATAAAGGTCAAAAAGATCAAATTTCAGGGATTTTTTAGATGTAAATGTTACCTTGGGCTTTCCCGATGGGAAAAAGGGAAAAAATTTTAAACCCCCCCCTTCTGAGGAAAGATTGCACTTTCAGGGAATTTCCCCAAATGCCCCTTTCTGAGATATTTTTGCTCTTTTCTGTTTTTTTTGGGTTTCCAAATTTAAAGCTTGTTTTTTCGGGAAAAGTCTTTTTAAAACTTTGGGCGGAAAAACAATGGGAAACCCTGCTCTAATTCAAGTGTGTTCGTTGTCTTTTCTTGCAGTCAATTTTTAAAATCTGGGCAAGCACCTTTAAAAATTACGATCCACGAGGCTTTTTAAAACAAACTTTCCCGTAAGATCAAAGGCAAAAGATTCATTTCCATCATGGCCAAAGGAAAAAATTTTATTAAAAAGGACGAATTCTATGAAATCAAGAAGGGAAAAAAATTCAAAGGGACATTGTATGTAAATTTTGTGAGGAGTGCGCTAGGAAGAGAGAGTGGGAAAAAGATTTTCCAAAATTTTTTCTGTTGTCTTGATAATTTTCTTTTTTCCCCACTCTGGTTGTGTTTTCATTTGGGTTTTGATTTAAAGTTTTTATTAACCCCTTTCAATCTTTGGGGTCACCCTTTGAGATCTATAAACCCCTTTCCCGTCCCATGGGATTTGATATGAAAAATATGTCGTCAGGGGTTTTGGGATGAGCCAAAACCAAAAACACCAAATTTCCACTCTTTTACCAAATGTATCATATTAGTAATAAAAGTTGAAAATGTAATTTTTTTTTGTACCCTTTTAAAATTTTTTTACTTTTTAAATAGTTTCTTCCTTTGGGTTTTTTGGGTTTTTTTTAAAAATTTATTTTCCCTTTTCTGTAAAACCTTCATTTTTTCCACGGGGGAAAAAAGTAAAATAGTCCTGCCTTATCTCTAATTTAAAATTCCAAATCCCTTTTAGTACATCAATGACAACTAAAATGGGGGCCTTTTTTTTTTTTCCAAAGATCCCCTCTTTTTATACATGTTTTCATAAAAAGCCAGCTTAGAGCCCTAAAAACTTAAATAAAAGGGTGGCTCTTTTGACTATAGTTGTAGTTGTACAAAATATTTAAAAGCTGTACCATTCGCAGCTCACAACGGGGTTTAAAACCCGGGTTAAACCCGTTCCAAGAAAAAACAAAAAATTTTCAGCAAAAAAAAAAGGGCAACCAACTACAGCTTTGGGAAAAAATGTTTTTTAATTTTCTTTCCTAGGTAAACAAAAGGTTTAAAAAAAAAAAAAATACTAACAACAAAAAGACACATTTTGACAAATTGAAATTTGGGCGTTTGCACGTTAACTTACCCCCTATTTTGTCCCCCCCTCCCCGTATGCTAACGACCCGTTAATCCCACTTTGGGCCCCGTTTTATTTCGGGGATCAGTTCAAATTGTGGGGCAACAAACAAATTGAAAGCAAAATACAAACAAAGGTTTGGGGGGCCACTTTTTCAATTTTTTTTCTTAAAAAAAAAATCTCGACAGGGAAAACTCGGGTTTCCACTTCAACGTTGGGGTTTTGCTGTATTCCCCCAAAGAAACGCAAAAACAGAAAAATAATTTACATAATACTTTTCATCATTGTGTAGTAAACCACAAGTAGCGCTTTTTTAAAAAGGTTCAAGGGGGTTTGGACCATTATGTACCCCCAGAAGGAAAATACCCATAAAAAAATCCCGGCCGGGACAAGGGAAATTTAAAAACAGTGACACAAACATATTGATTTACAATGTTGGGTGAGGCTTAAAAAAAAACCTTTTTCCCCATTTTTTTTTTGGGAGCATTTGGTCTTTAAATTTTTTTGAAAATTGGGTTTTTGGCACGTACAGGGCGCACGTGCGATTTCATGGGGCGCAGATGGGGTTTAATTTTACAACCATTCGTAGGGTTTCCCTGCATGCCCCAGCACAACAAAAGAACCCATGGATGGGAAACATGCGTTATGTCATGGGAGGTTTTTCCTTTTATGACTTTCCCAATTGTTTTCCCTTTTATGATGATGTCATGGAAAGTTTTCCTTTGATCATGGGTGGCATAGAATCTTTGCCCCTTTTATCTTATTTGGGGAAAAATTTTTTTTAACAAACCTAGGGGGCCCTAGATTCTGTTAGACTTTCAAACGAAACAAGCCCAAAACAAGCAAACACGGGCGTCTTCGAGGGGGTTTGGTGGCTGGCACAAAACGGTACATATAAGGGGGTCAAAATCTAAAGGGATTATTAAAATGATGGGGAAAAGTTTCCTGGTCCCCCCATGAAAATGAAAAATTTAAAAGGGGCCTGGGGGGTGTTTTTAGGTTGGTTTTGGGCCCCAAAACAAGCAAAAATCCCCTAAACATATAAAAAATTTGGTTTAAAATGATCATTGCATGTAATTTTTTTGATGTAAAAGTTACTAAAGTCTCCCATGAAAATGGTTAAAAAATTCAAAGCCGCCCCTAGGAAAGTTGGGACTTTCAGGGGAAATTTCCCCGAGTGCTCCCTACTGAGGGTATTCAGCCTTTTGCTGTTTTTTTTGGGTTGCCCCTTTATGCTTTTTATTTTGGGAAAAGTTTTGTAAAACTTTGGAAAAAAAATCAATGAAAACCCTTTCCCCCTATTTAAGTGTGTTCCTTTTCTTGGTTTTCCGTCAATTTTTAACTCTGACAAGCCCCTAAAGAATGTTTCAGATCCCCAGAGGTTGTATTTAAAAAAAACTTACGTAAGATCAAAGGCAAAGATTCAAAGGCCCCCCATGGCCAAAGAAAAGATTTGATGAAAAACATCAAAGGCCCGAATTCTATGACATCATGAAGGAAAAATTCTAAGGCAAAATTCTTTTAAAATTTTTGGGGGAGGGGTGCCCCTAGGAAAAAGAGGGGTGTGGAAAAAATTTTTCCCAAAAAACTTTTCCCGTTTTCTGTGTAATTTTCTTTCTCTCACTCTGGTTGTGTTTTTTATTTTTGGTTTTCCCCGGGTCAAAATTTTTCATTAAAACCTTTCCCAAACTTGGGGTGTCCCCAAAAAGTGAGATCTTTTAACACTGCCCCTTTCCCATGGGACTTTTTGTATGTAATATATGCGGGCAGGGTTTTGGCATGACAACCCCAAAAACACCACTACCACCCTTTACCCAAATGTACAGTATTAGTAATAAATTTGTAGTAGATTAATTATTTTTTTACCTTTAAAAAAATTTACTTTTATTTAAAAATTTCTCCCTTTTTGGGTTTTTGGTTTTTTTTTTATCATTTTGCATTTCTGGAAAACCTTCATTTTTTCCAAAAGGGGAAAAAAGTAAAATATCCTGCCTTATCTTAATTCAAGATTCAATGATTTAGTACATCCCCAAAGACAACTAATGGGGTCTTTTTTATTTTCATAGATCACTCTTTTATTTCATGTCTCAAAAAAGTCCCGCATTAAGCATAAAAAAAATTAAATAAGAAGGGTGGCTCTTCGACTATAGTTGTAGTTTTACAAAATATTTAAACCCCTGTACCATTGCCAAAACACAACCCGGGCTAAACCCAAATCAGACCCTTGGGGGTTTGCTGTATTGCCCCAAAGAAAAACCAAAAAAAGAACAAATTTTCATAATACTTAAATCATTGTGTAAATAAAGCCACAAGTAGCGCTGTTAAAAAGGTTTCCCGCTAGACCCTTATGTACCCTCAGAGGGGGAAAACGATAAAGAATCCCGCCCCACATGATTTAAAATACACTTGACACAAACATATTGAATTTTACAATTTTGGGGTTTAGGCCTTTAAAAAAACCTTTTCACACATTTTTGGGGGCATGTTGGTTAATTTTTTGTGTTTGTTTTCGCGCCCGTACCCGAGCACGTGCCCACTCATGCGCCAGATGGAGTAAAAGTTACATCCATAAAAAGGGAGTTCCGTGCATGCCCGCACAACAAAAAAAACGATGGGTGAAACAGGGCGATGGGTGTCATGGGATGCTTCCTTTTATGAGGTTTCCCCAAATTTTTTTTTTCCTTTGATGAGGGTGTTTATGAAATGTTTTTCCCTTTGATCATGATGGCATAGAAAAATTTGCCTTTGATCTTATTAAAATTTTTTTTAAAACAAACCTATGGTGGTTTCCCTGATTTGTTGACTTTCAAAAATGAAAAGCAAGCGAGCAAGCAAACACGGGCGTCTTCGAGGGGGTATGGTGTCCCGTCACAAAAACGGTACTATAAGTGGGCAAAAAAAAAAAAATTTTCCAAAAGTATTTTTGATTTATGGGAAAAGTTCCTTGTCCCCCCGATAAAATGAAAGGTTACAGGACCCCGGGCGTGGTTTTAGGTTGGTATTTGCCCTAAGCAATGTCAAACATCCCTAAAGCAGATAAATAAATGGTCAAAAAATTTTATTTTTCATGATTTTGATGATGTAAAAGGTTTCCATGTCTCCGATGAAAATGGTAAAAAATTCAAAGCCGCCCCCTCTGGGAAAGAATTTCACTTTTAGGCAATTTCCCCGAGTGTCCCCACTGGATTTTCAGCTCTTTTGGGTGGTTTTTTTTTGGTTGCCTTTAGGTTGTTATTTGGGAAATGTCGGGAAAACCCTTTTGGGCGAAAATCAATGACCATGCTCTATTCAAGTTGTTCGTTGTCTTGCTTGCAGTCAATTTTTAACTCTGACAAGCACTAAAGAATGGGAAAAGATCCCAGAGGCTTGTATAAAACAAACTTACAGTAAGATTTAAAAGGGAAAGATCTATGCCCCATGGCCAAAGGAAAAAGTTTAATGAAAACATCAAAGGGGGCAGAATTCTATGACATCATGAAGGAAAAACATTCCCATGGCCCATTTAAAGTAAATTTTGTGAGGAGTGCGCTAGGAAAAGAGAGTGTGGAAAGATTTTTTTCCCAAAAAACTTCTGTTTTCGTGATAATTTTTTTTCTCTCCTCTGGTTTGTTTTCATTTTAAAGGTTCCTCATCAAAGGGTTTTTATTAACCCCCTTTCAAAACTTTTATGTCCCCATAGTGAGTTTTAAAACCTGCCGCCGATGGTACTAATTTTATTGTTTAAAATATTTTCGTCAGATTTTGGCATGAGCAACCAAAAACACCCAAATCCCCCTTTTTTCCCACCACTGTATCAGTTTAGTAAAAAATAGTATTTGAAAGAAAAATTTTTTTGTACCCTTTTTAAAATATTTAAATTTTATATAGTTTCTCTCCTTTTGGGTTTTTGGTTTTTTTTATCATTTTTCATTGTCTGTTTAAAACCCTTTAATTTTTCCACGGGGAATAAACGTAAAATAGTTTCCTTTCCAAAACTCTAAATTTAAGATTCAAGTCATTCAGTAAACTAATTTACAATAACTGGGGTTTTTTTTAATTTTCCCTTGATCACTCTTTTTTACAGTCTCCCTAAAAAGTCCCCGCAAATTGAGCAAAACACTTAAATAAGAAAGGGGGGTCTTCGACTATAGTTTTTAGTTTTTACAAATAAATTTTAAAGCTGTACCATTTGCCCCGCAAACACAAAAGGGGTTAACCGGTTAGCCTGTTCCAAAGGGCAAACAGAAAACTTTCAGCAATAAAAATTTAAAAACAACCCAACTGGGAAAACTGTTTTTAAATTTATTTTCCTAGGTAAAACAAAGGTTAAATAAAAAAAAAATTAAAATAAAAAAACAAAACAAAGACACATTTTGGAAAACCCCCTTGAAATTTTTGGGAGTTAAGGCCCCCCCCCCGGTTAAAACCCCCCTTTAGCCCGGTAGTTAGGGCCTCCCACTTTCCACCCGGTTAAGCCTTTTCCCCCCAACCCCCCCCCCGGTTATCCCCCCACCTTTTGGCCTCCCCTTTTTTTTCGCATCAGTTTAAAAATTTTGGACAAAAAAGCAAATTGATGCAAAATACAAACAATGTTATGAAAACCCCTTGTCCAAAATTTCTAATGACAAAACTCGACAGCAAAAACGTGGGTACCCCTTTTAAAGTTTTGGGGGTTTTCTGTATTGCCCCCAAAGAAAAGCAAAAACAGAACTAATTTCAAAAAATTTCTTTAAAACATTGGTTTGTTTAAAACCACAAATAGCGCTGTTAATAGGTTCCGCAGACCCTATTTTCCCCAGGAAAGGAAAAAACGATAAAGAAACTCCCCAAAATGAATTTTTAAAATTTCACGGGGACACAAACATAAATTTATTAACAATGGGGATGAGGCTTAAACAAACCCTTTTACAAAACAGTTATGGGGCATGTTGGTCAAAATTTTTTTGAATTTTTTTTCGCGCCCCTACAGCGCACGTGGGAAATACTTTCGCGCAGAGGAGTAAAAGTTTCATTTCCCCTACGTATTCCGTGCATGCTCACGCACATCCCAAAAAAAACGTGGATGAAACAGGGCGATGATGTATGGGAGGTCTTCCTTTGATTTACGTCCTCATTGTTTTCCTTTGATGATTGATTTCCCCCCCCGAAATGTTTTCCTTTGATCATGATGGAATTTGAAAACTTTGGGCCCTTTTTATTTATTGAAAAATTTGTTTTATACAAACCTAGGGGGGTTCCCTTTTTTCTGTTAGCCCTTTTAAACTGAAAACAACGAGAAAACAAAAAAGGGGGTCCTTTTTAGGTGGGAAAGGTGTCTGTCACAAAACGGGGCATATAAGTGGTCAAAATCAATATTTCAAGTTTATGATGATGGAAAATGTTCCCCGTTTCCCCGGGTGAAAAGAAAAGGGTTACAGGGCCTGGGCTGTTCAGGTTGGTTGGCCCTTAAGCAAAAGTTTAAACATCACTAAAGCATATAAAAAAAGTGGTCAAAAGGATCATTTTCATGTATTTTGTGTTTTAAAAGTTTCCAGTCTCCTGGGTGAAAAAGGTAACAAATTCAAAAAGCCGCCCCTCTAGGGGGAAAATTGCACTTTCAGGCAATTTTTCCCCGGGGTGCTCCCTACTGAGTTTTTCAGGTCTTTTTGCTGTTTGTTTGGGTTTCCATTGATGTTGTTTTTCGGGAAAAAGTTTTGTAAAACTTTGGCCGGAAAAAACAATGAACCAAGCTCATTCAAGTGTTTCCTTTTCTTGCTTGCAGTCAATTTGTAACCTTTACAAGCACTAAAGAAAGTCCCAAACCACAGAGGCTTGATAAAACAAACCCCTTTCAGTAAATCAAAGGGAAAGATTTTTAGCCATCTTCCAAAGGAAAAGATTTTTATGAAATCATCAAAGGACAGAAATTTTTTTTGAAAACAAGAAGGAAAACAAAACTATGGCACATTCTATGTAAAAATTTTTTTGGGGGGGAGTGCGGTTTGGGAAAAGGGGAGGGGTGGGAAAAAATTTTCCAAATTTCTTTGTTTTCTGTGAAATTTTTTTTTCCTCAACCCGGTTGTGTTTTATTTAGGTTTTCCCCGATCAAAAATTTTTATTAACACCTTTCAATCTTGAGTGTCACATAGTGAGAAAACCCCCATAAAAAATGCCCTCCGTGGGGATAAATTTATTTGAAAAATTTATGTCGTCAGATTTTGGCATTAGCAAAACCCAAAAATTTTACCCCCTACAAATCTTCCCACCCAAATGAACCGTATTAGTAATAAATAGTAGTAGATGTAATTATTTTTGTACCTTTAAAAAATATTTACCCTTTTATTGTTTCTCTCCTTTTTGGGTTTTTTTTTGTTTTTTCATTTTTCTTTGTCTGTAAAACCTTCATTTCTCCCCCACAGGGGAAAAACGTAAAAAAAAGTCCCGCCTTATCTCTAATTCAAGATTCAAGTTTTTCAGTACAACTAATTACAAATAACTGGGTCCCTTTTTTTTTTTTTCCCTAGATCATCTTTTATACATGTCTCCTAAAAAAACCAGGATTAGAGCTTAAAAAAATTAAAAAAGAAAAGGGGGCTCTTTTGAAAAGTTTTAGTTGTTTCAAAATAATTTTAAAGCTGTACCAGTTCGCAAAAATCACAAGGGGTACCCCTTTAGACGTTGGGGGTTTTCTGTATTTTTCCCCAAAGGAAAAGCAAAAAAGAACAAAATTTAAAATAAAACTTTCCCTCATTGTGTAGTAAAGCCACAAGACGCTGTTTTAAAGGGTTTCCCGCTAAACCTTAAGTACCTCAGGGGAAATTAAAGATAAAGAAACCCGCCCCCACAGATTTTAAAATACATTGACAAAACCTATTGGGTTATACAATTTTTGGGGGTGAGGATTTAAAAAAACCCTTTTCCCCACATTTTTTGGGGGGGATGGGTTTGGGCTAATTTTTTTTGGGGTTGTTTTCGCGCACGGGACAGACCCCCGTGCGACTACAAAGCGCGCAGTGGAGTAAAAATTACCCATTACTGTCCTGCAACCCACCACATACAAAAAAAACGATGGAAAAACTTTGGGGGATGATGTCATGGGTTTTCCTTTGATGACGTCCCAATTGTTTTCCTTTTTTGATTGAAGGGCTTTAAAAGGGTTTTTCCTTTGGGTCATGATGGCCAAAAGAATCTTTGCCTTTGATCTTTTTGAAATTTGTTTTAAAACAAAACCCGGTGGGCCGTAATTCTGTTAGACTTTTAAACTGAAAGCAAACGGAAAAAGCAAAACAGGGCGCTTACGAGGTGGGATGGTGTCAGTCACAAAAGCGGAAAATATAATGGTCAAAATCAATATTGCATGAAAATTTTAAAAGATGGGAAAAGGTTCCCGTGTCCCCTGATGAAAATGAAAGGGGTTACAGGCTGGGCGTGTTCAGGTTTGGGTTTTGCCGTAACAAAAGGGAAAAAACACAAAAGCAGTATAAATAAGTGGTCAAAAGATTTATTTGCATGTATTTTTTATGATGAAAAGTTACCATGTCTCCTGAAAGAAAAAAGGGAACAAATTCAAAGCCCCCCCCTTTTTGAGGGAAAGATTGCACTTTTTAGGCAAATTTTCCCCGAGTGCGCCCTCCCGAAAAGGGTTTAAACTCTTTTTTCTGTTTTGTTGGTTGCCAAAGATGCTTGTTATTGGGAAATGTCCTTTTTAAAAAAATTTGGACGAAAATCAATGAACCCTGGGGTCTTTTCAAGTGTGTTCGTTGTCTTGGGTTGCAGTCAATTTGTAACTTGACAAGCAATTTAAAAAATGTACAGATCCCAGGGCTTGTAAAAAAAACAACTTACGTAAGATAAAAGGGAAAAAATTCTATGCCATTTATGGCCAAAGAAAAGATTTTATTTAAAAACATCAAAAGGGCAGGGAATTTTTTTTTGACATCAAGAAGGGGGAAAAATTCAAAGGGACTTTCCCATGAAATTTTGTGAGGGTGCGCTAGGAAAAAGAGTTGGGGGAAAAATTTTCCCAAATTTTTTTCTTTTTCTGTGATAATTTTCTTTTTTCTCACTTGGGGTTTTGTTTTCCCTTTAGGTTCCTCGGGGTCAAAGTTTTCATTAAAAACTTTTTAAAAACTTTTTGGGGTCACATAGTGAATCCCATAACCCCTGGCGTCCCATGGTATTTTTGATATGATAAATATAGTCGTCAGATTTTGGCCCGAGCAACCAAAAAAACACCACTAAACCCCTCTTTACCCCAAATGTTTCAATATTAGTAATTAAAAAGTAGTGATGTAATTAAATTTTTTTACCTTTTTAAAATATTTACTTTTTAAAAGTTTTCTCCTTTGGTTTTTGGGGTTTTTTTATCATTTTGCATTGTCTGTAAAAAACCTTCCCTTTCTCCAGGGGAATAACGTAAAATAGTCCTGGGCCCTTTTCTCTAATTCAAGATTCCAAATCATTCAGTTTCAATTTTAAAGACAACTAACGGGGGTTTTTTTTATTTTCATAGATCACTCTTTTATACATGTTTTAAAAAAAAGTCCAGCATTAGAGCCTAAACCTTTAAATAAAAAGGGTGGCCTTCGACTTAATTGTAGTTTTTCAAAATAAATTTTTGCTGTTAAAACCCGTTCGCGATACAAAAGGGCTTAACCGGTTAGGGCCCGTTTTCCCCGGGCAAACCCGAAAACTTACAGCAATAAAAATGAAACACAAAATACAGCCCGGGAAAACTGTTCTTTAAATTTCTTGCCTAGGGAAAAAAAAGGTTTTTAAAAAAAAAAAAAATAATAACATACAAAACAGACCATTCTGAACATTGAAATTGGACGTTAGCAAGTTTAACTTAGCCCCCCAAATTAGCTCCCCACCCCCCACCGTATTGCTAACGACCACGTTATCTTCACTGGCCTGTTTTTTTTTCGGGTCAGTTCAAATTGGGACAACCCGCAAATTTTAGGGAAAACAAAAAAATGTTTAAAAACCATTGTCAATAAATTTTTAATGACAAATCTCACAGCACACCTTTGG
>NC_061792.1:670367-686342 GCF_022458985.1 Mugil cephalus | reverse complement strand
TACGTCATCAAAATACATGCAATGATCATTTTGACCACTTATATATACTGCTTTAGTGACATTTGACATTGCTTACGGCCACACCAACCTGAACACGCCTGATCTCGTCTGATCTCGGAAGCTAAGCACGGTCGGGCCTGGTTAGTACTTGGATGGGAGACCGCCTGGGAATACCAGGTGCTGTAAGCTTTTCATTCTCATCAGGAGACATGGTAACATTTACATCATCAAAATACATGCAATGATCATTTTGATCACTTATATATACTGCTTTAGGGACATTTGACATTGCTTACGGCCATACCAACCTGAACAGCCCGATCTCGTCTGATCTCGGAAGCTAAGCAGTGTAGGGCCTGTTTAGTACTTGGATGGGAGACCGCCTAGGAATATCCGGTGCTGTAAGCTTTTCATTTTCATCAGGAGACATGGTAACATTTACATCATCAAAAACATGCAATGATCATTTTGAGCACTTATATATACTGATTTAGTGACATTTGACGTTCCTTACGGCCATACCAACCTCAACATTCCCGATCTCGTCTGATCTCGGAAGCTAAAGCACGGTCGGGCCTGGTTAGTACTTGGATGGGAGACCGCCTGGGAATACCAGGTGCTGTAAGCTTTTCATTCTCATCAGGAGACATGGTAACATTTACATCATCAAAATACATACAATTATGATTTTGACCACTTATATATACTGCGTTTGTGACAGTTACCGTTGCTTACGGCCATACCAACCTGAACAAACCCGATCTCGTCTGATCTCAGAAGCTAAGCATGTCGGGCCTGGTTAGTACTTGGATGGGAGACCGCCTAGGAATACCGGTGCTGTAAGCTTTTCATTTTCATCAGGAGACATGGTAACATTTACATCATCAAAATACATGCAATGTTCATTTTGACCACTTATATTTACTTCTTTAGTGACATTTGACATTGCTTACGGCCATACCAACCTGAACCAGCGTCTCGTCTGATCTCGGAAGCTAAGCACGGTCGGGCCAGGTTGGTACTTGGATGGAGACCGCCTGGGAATACTAGTCGCTGTAAGCCTTTCATTTTCATCAGGAGACATGGTAACATTTACATCATCAAAATACATGCAATCATGATTTTGACCACTTATATATACTGCGTTTGTGACAGTTACCATTCTTTACTGCCATACCACCCTGAACACGCCTGATCTCGTCTGATCTCGGAAGCCAAGCAGTGTAGCGCCTGGTTAGTACTTGGATGGGAGACCGCCTGGGAATACCAGGTGCTGTAACCTTTTCATTCTCATCAGGAGACAGGGTAACATTTACATCATCAAAATACATGCAATGATCATTTTGACCACTTATATTTACTTCTTTAGTGACATTTGACATTGCTTACGGCCATACCAACCTGAACACGCGTCTCGTCTGATCTCGGAAGCTAAGCACGGTCGGGCCTGGTTCGTACTTGGATGGGAGACCGCCTGGGAATACTAGTCGCTGTAAGCCTTTTCTTTTTCATCAGGAGACATGGTAACATTTACATCATCAAAATACATGCAATCATGATTTTGACCACTTATATATACTGCGTTTGTGACAGTTACCATTCTTTACTGCCATACCACCCTGAACACGCCTGATCTCGGAAGCCAAGCAGTGTAGCGCCTGGTTAGTACTTGGATGGGAGACCGCCTGGGAATACCAGGTGCTGTAAGCTTTTCATTCTCATCAGGAGACAGGGTAACATTTACATCATCAAAATACATGCAATGATCATTTTGATCACTTATATATCTGCTTTAGTGACATTTGACATTGCTTATGGCCATACAACCTGAACCAGCCCGATCTCGTCTGATCTCGAAGCTAAGCATGGTAGGGCCTGGTTAGTACTTGGATGGGAGACCGCCTACGAATACCCGGTGCTGTAAGCTTTTCATTTTCATCAGGAGACATGGTAACATTTTACATCATCAAAAACATCAATGATGATTTTGAGCACTTATATATACTGATTTAGTGACATTTGACATTGCTAACGGCCATACCTACCTGACACGTTGATCTTGGAAGCTAAGCACGGTCGGGCCTGGTTAGTACTTGGATGGGAGACCACCTGGGAATACTAGGTGCTGTAAGCCTTTCATTTTCATCAGTAGACATGGTAACATTTACATCATCAAAATACATGCAATGATGATTTTGACCACTTATATATACTTCGTTTGTGACAGTCACAATTGCTTACGGCCATACCACCCTGAACACGCTGATCTCGGAAGCTAAGCAGTGTAGGGCCTGGTTAGTACTTGATGGGAGACCGCCTGAGAATACCAGGTGCTGTAAGCTTTTCATTCTCATCAGGAGACATGTTAACATTTACATCATCAAAATACATGCAATGAGGATTTTTAACACTTATATATACTGCTTTAGTGACATTTGACATTGCTTACGGCCATACCAACCTCAACACGCCCGATCTCGTCTGATCTCGGAAGCTAAGCACGGTCGGGCCTGGTTAGTACTTGGATGGGAGACCGTCTGGGAATACTAGGTGCTGTAAGCCTTTGATTTTCATCAGGAGAAATGGTAACATTTACATCATCAAAATACATGCAATGATGATTTGACCACTTATATATACTGCGTTTGTGACAGTCACCATTGCTTACGGCCATACCACCCTGAACACGCCTGATCTCGTCTGATCTCGGAAGCTAAGCAGTGTCGGGCCTGGTTAGTACTTGGATGGGAGACCGCCTGGGAATACCAGGTGCTGTAAGCTTTTCATTCTCATCAGGAGACATGGTAACATTTACATCATCAAAATACATGCAATGATGTAAGTACTTGAGATCAGACGAGATCGGGCGTGTTCAGGTTGGTATGGCCGTAAGCAATGTCAAATGTCACTAAAGCAGTATATATAAGTCGTCAAAATCATCATTGCATGTATTTTGATGATGTAATGAAGGCAAAGATTCTATGCCATCATGATCAAAGGAAAACATTTCATGACATCATCATCAAAGGAAAACAATTGAGGACATCATCAAATTAAGACATCCCATGACGTCATCGCCCTGTTTCATCCATCGTTTCTTTTGTATGTGCGTGAGCATGCCGGGAACTGCGTACGGATGTAACGTTACTCCATGTGAGCGCATGTAGTCGCATGTGCGTCTGTAGGTGCGCGAAAACAATATACAAATATTAGACCAACATGCTCCCATAACTGTGTGTAAAGGTTTGTTTAAGCCTCATCCACATTGTATAATCAATATGTTTGTGTCACGTGTAGTTTAATTATGTGCGGCTGATTCTTTATCGTATTTTCCCTCTGAGGTACATAATGGTCTAGCTGGAACCTATTAACAGCGCTACTTGTGGCTTTACTACACAATGATGTAAGTATTATGTAAATTAGTTCTGTTGTTGCGTTTCTTTCGGGCAATACAGCAAACCCCAACGTCTGAAGTGGTAGCCGACGTGTGCTGTCGAGATTTGTCATTAGAAATATTGACAAGTGTTTTAGTAACATTGCTTGTATTTTGCATCAGTTTGCTGTTGTCCACAATTTGAACTGACGCCAAAATAAAACGAAGCCAGTGGAGATAACGTGGTCGTTAGCATACGGTGGAGTGGGGAGCTAACTACGGGGCTAAGTTAACGTGCTAACGGCCAATTTCAATGTGTCAGAATGTGTCTGTATGTATGTTAGTATTTTATTTTTATTTAACCTTTGTTTACCTATGCAAGCAATTAAGAACAGTTTTACCGGCTGTAATTGTGTTGTCATTTGTATTGCTGTAAGTTTTCTGTTTGCCTTGGAACAGGCTAACCGGAAGGACTATTTTACGTTATTCCCCGTGGAGAAATGAAGGTTTTACAGACAATGCAAAATGATAAAACAAACCAAAACCAAAGGAGAGAAACTATATAAAAGTCAATATGTTAAAGGTACAAAAATAATTAAATCTACTACTATTTATTACTAATACTGATACAGTTGGTAGAAGAGTGGTAGTGGTGATTTTGGTTGCTCATGCCAAAATCTGACGACATATATTGTCATATCAATAGTACCATCGGACGGCAGTGTTATAGATCTCACTATGTGACACTCAAGATTGAAAGGTGTTAATGAAAACTTTGATCGAGGAACCTAAATGAAAACACAACCAGAGTGAGAGAAAAGAAAAATTATCACAGAAAACAGAAGAAATTTGGAAAATCTTTCCCACACTCTCTCTTCCTAGCGCACTCCTCACAAAATTTACATAGAATGTGCCATAGAATGTTTTCCTTCATGATGTCATAGAATTCTGTCCTTTCATCAAATCTTTTCCTTTGGCCATGATGGCATAGAATCTTTGCCTTTGATCTTACTGAAAGTTTGTTTTATACAAGCCTCTGTGGATCTGTACATTCTTTAGTGCTTCTCACAGTTACAAATTGACTGCAAACAAGACAAGGAACACACTTGAATAGAGCATGGTTCATTGATTTTCGTCCAAAGTTTTACAAAACATTTCCCGAATAACAAGCATCAATGGCAACCAACAAAACACAAAAGAGCTTATCTCAGTAGGGAGCACTTGGGAAATTGCCTGAAAGTGCAATCTTTCCTCAGAGGGGCGGGTTTGAATTTGTTACCATTTTATCAGGAGACTGGTAAAATTTACTCATCAAAAAACATGCAAAGATCATTTTGACCATATATTTAAGCTTTAGTGATGTTTGACATTTCTTACGGGCCTACCAACCGAACCGCCCAGGTCCTGTAAGCCTTTTATTTTCATGGGGGCACAGGAACATTTCCATCATCATTACATGCAAAATTTATTTTGACCCTTAATGTACCCCTTTTGTGACTGACACCTACCACCTCGTAAGAGCCCCTGTTTGCTTTCTCGCTTGCTTTTTAGTTTTTTAAAGTTAACGAATCTACGGACCCCACTAGGTTTGTAAAAACAAAATTTCAAAAGATCAAAGGGAAAGATTTTATGCCATCAAGATCAAAAGGGAAAAAATTTTATGACATCCATCAAAGGAAGACATCCCCTGCGTCCGCTTGTTTATCCCTTGGGTTTTTTTTGTATGTGGTGAGCTCACGGAATACGTTGGATGTAAGTTTTCCTGTGCGGCATGAGTCGCAGTGCGTCGTACGGCGCAAAAACAATACACAAATATTTGACCAACAACTCCCATAACTGTGTGTAAAAGGGTTTTTTTTAAACCTCATCCCATTGTATAAATCAAATGTTTGGTTTTCCCGGGGTTTAAAAATGTGCGGTGATTCTTATCGTATTTCCCTCTGAGGTAATAATGGGCTAGCTGGAACCCATTAACAGCGCACTTTTGGGTTTACTACCAATGATTAATATTATGTAAATTAGTTTGTTTTTGCGTTTCTTTGGGCAATACGAAACCCCAAGTCTGGGTGTTAGCCGTTGTGATGTGCGAACTCGTACAGCGTTAAATGTTGTACAACTACAACTTAGTCGAACAGCCACCCTTCTTATTTAATTGTTTATGCTCTAAAGCTGGACTTTTATGAGACATGTATAAAAGAGTGATCTATGAAAATAAAAAAGACCCCAGTTAGTTGTCATTAGATGTACTGAATCACTTGAATCTTGAATTAGAGATAAGGCAGGACTATTTTACGTTATTCCCCGTGGAGAAATGAAGGTTTTACAGACAATGCAAAATGATAAAACAAACCAAAACCAAAGGAGAGAAACTATATAAAAGTAAATATGTTAAAGGTACAAAAATAATTACATCTAATATACATTTTTACACTTAATACTGATACAGTGGTAGAAGAGTGGTAGTGGTGATTGGTTGCTCATGCCAAAATCTGACTGACATATATTATCATATCAATGGTACCATTCGGACCGCGGCAGTGTTATAGATATCCACTATGTGACACTCAAGATTGAAAGGTTGTTAATGAAAAACTTTGTTCGAGGAACCTAAATGAAAACACAACCAGATTGAGAGGAAAAGAAAATTATCACAGAATAACAGAAGAAATTTGAAAATCATTTCCCACACTTCTTCTTCATAGCGCATCCTCACAAAATTTACATAGAATGTGCCATTAGAATGTTTTCCTTCATGATTGTCATAGGAATTCTGTTACTTTGATGATTTCATCAATCTTTTCCTTTGGCCATGATGGATTAGAATCTTTGCCTTTGATCTTTACTAAAAGTTTGTTTTATACAAGCTTCTGTGGATCTGATACATTCTTTAGTTGCTTCTCACAGTAACAAATGACTGCAAGCAAGACAAAGAACACACTTGATAGAGCATGGTTCCATTGATTTTCGTCCCAAAGTTTTACAAAACATTTCCAGAATAACAAGCATCCAAATTGGGCAACCAACCAAAACAGCAAAAGAGCTGAATATCTCAGTAAGGAGCACTCTGGGAAAATTGCCTGAATGTGTAATCTTTCCTCAGGAGAGGGCGGCTTTGATTTGTTAAACATTTTCAGCAGGGAGACATGGTAACATTTACATCCATCAAAATACATGAATGATCATTTTGACCACTTTTATATGCTGCTTTCGTGATGTTTGACATCGCCTCTCGGCCATACCAACCTGAACACGCCCGATCTCGTTGATCTCGGAAGCTAAGCACGGTCGAGGCCTGGTTAGTACTTGGATGGGAGACCGCCTGGAATACGAGGTGCTGTAGCTTTTCATTCTCATCAGGATGTCATGGTAAACATTTACATCATCAAAATACATGCAAGGATGATTTTGATCACTTTATATATACTGTTTTTAGTGACATTTGGACGTTGCATACGGCAATTACCATCCTGAAACGCCTGAGTTTCAGTTTGAAAGTCTAACGCAGAATCTACGGAAGCAACCTAGTTTGTATAAGAACAACTTTCAATATGATCAAAGGCAAAGATTCTTTGCCATCATGAATCAAAGGAAAACATTCATGACATCATCATCAAAGAAAAACAATTGAGGACATCATCAAAGGAAGACATTCTTTCCCCTTGAGTTCATCTGGCCATGCTTTCATCCACATACGTTTCTTTTGTTGTGGTGAGCATGCACAGGAACATACGTTGTATGGATGTAACGTTACTCCATGTATGAGCGCATGTCGCAGTCGCACGTGCGTCTGTACGTGCGCGAAAACAACACACAATGAATTAGGTAAACTTTCTCCATAACTGTGTGTAAGAGGTTTGTTTTAAGCCTCATCCACATTGTATAAGTCTATATGTTTGTGTCACGTGTAGTTTAATCATGTGCGGCTGATTCTTTTATCGTATTTCCCTCTGAGGTAATTATGGTGTAGCTGGAACCTATTAACAGGCGTACTTGTGGCTTTACTACACAATGATGTAAATGTATTATGATAAATAGTTCTGTTTTTGTACATTTCTTTCGGGCAATACAGCAAAAACAATGTCTGAGGTGGTAGCCTGTTGTGATGCTGCGAACTGGTACAGCGTTAAATAGTTGTACAACTACAAACTATAGTCGAAGAGCCACCCTTTCTTATTTAAGTGTTTATGCTCTAATGCTGGACTTTTTATGAAGGACATGTATAATAGAGTGATCTATGAATTAAAAAGACCACACGTTAGTTGTCATTAGAGGTACTGAATCACTTGAACTCTTGAATTAGAGATAAGGCAGGGACTATTTAACGTTATTCCCGTGGAGAAATGAAGGTTTTACAGACCATGCAAAATGATATAAAACAAACCAAAACCAAGGGAGAAAACTATATAAAAGTAACTATGTTAAAGGTACAAAAATAATTACATCACTACTATTATTACTGATACTGATACAGTTGGTATAAGAGTGGTATTGGTGATTTTAGGATGGAGCGCTCATGGCCAAAATCTGACGTGAAAATATATTATCATATCAATATGTTCTCATTGGTCGGCAGTGTTATAGATCTACTAGCGACAACTCAAGATTGAAAGGTGATAATGAAAACTTTGATCGAGGAACCTCATCTGAAAACACAACCAGAGTGAGAGAAAATGAAAATGATCACAAGAAAACAGAAGAAAATTTGGAAAAAATCTTTCCCACACTCTCTTTTGTCTTCCTATTCGCATCTCATACACAAAATTTACATTCGAATGTGCCATAGAATGTTTTACCTTATGATGTCCAAGAAATTTCTGGTCTGTGTGTTTTGAATAGTATTGATGTTACCGACTAGATTGTCGCATAGAGTCTTCGCTCTTTTCTTTGGGACATGTTCTTGGATACGCAGTTTGGAGTGATAGAATCGGTTTGCTTTGATCTTACTGAGGAGGAGATGAGATGATTGTTGTGTTTGCGGTTATAACATAGCTTGTGGATCGCGTACATTCTTTAGTGCTTCTCGATAGTTACCAAATTGACTGCAAGCAAGATCGTATATTGAGAGTAAGATCTCATCGACAGTCTTGTGAATATAGAAGCATGGTTCATTGATTTTACGCGTCCAGAAAGTTTTTAGTGACGTCGTGTGTGGACAAGAGATCTTGCTCGGAATAAGCAAGCATCAACTGGCAGACCAACAAAACAGCAAAAGAGTCTGAATATCTCGTTAGTTTGAGAAGAGAGCCACTCTGGGAAATTGCCTATGAAAGTGCAATCTTTCCTCAGAGAGGGCGGCTTTTGAATTGTGTTTTACAATAGAATGATGGGGCTGCAAAAAGCAGAACTGGAGCGAGATAAAGTCGCCGTCAAAGTCAACTAAGACGGCCATCGGCATTTGGGATGCAAGAGGTTAGGAGGGAAAAGTTGAGATACTATTTGATTTTGATGTCGCTGAAAATTTGGTACATGCTGAAAAGGCTGTGAGATGGGGTTGTGGGGAGAGAGGGCCGGCATAAGTGATGTTGATTGGCTAAAGGAGTGCAGTGGGCCTTTCACGATAATGACAATCTAAGGTAGTGTTCAGTTTTAAAAACTCAAATACACACCCAAAAACCCTGGTTGGACGGGTCGCCTTTTTTTTCTCTCTGATTCATATCTACTGTTACATCTGACTCTACTTCCTGGCAGACTCCAAGACTGTTCATTGTCAGGAGAGCTTCAGCTCAAAAATCAAAAATACATTGCAAATGATGATTTTGACCACTTATATATACTGCCGTTTGGTGACATGTTAAACAGTTGCTTACGGCCACACCACCATGAAACACGTCTGATCTCGGTAGCTAAGCACGGATATGGGCCTTGGTTAGCACTTGGACTGCGAGACTCCTGGGAATACTAGGTGCGCTGAAGCCTTTCATTATCATCAGGAGACATGGTAAAATTTACATCATCATTTATACATGCAATGATCATGTGACCACTTTTATATACGGCGTTTGTGACAGTTTACCATTGCTTTACGGCATACCACCCTGACCGCCAGATTCTCATCTGATCTCGGAAGCAAAGGGCCTGGGTTAGTACTTGGATGGGGAGACCGCATGGGAATACCAGGTGCTGTATGCTTTTCTTCATCAGAGACATGGGTTAACATTTTCATCATCAAAATACAATCAATGATCATTTTGACACTTGTATTACTGCTTTAGTGACATTTGACATCGATTACGCCATACCAATCTGAACAAGCCCGATCTCGTCTGAATCTCGGAAGCTAAGCGAGGTCGGTCCTGGTTGAGTACTTGGATGGGAGACCGCCTGGGTATACCAAGGTTGCTGTAAGCTTTTCATTTTCATCAGGGTGACTGGTAACATTACATCATCAAATAATACTTGCATGATCGGTATTGCCACGTATATTATATCTGCGTTTTTTTTGTCAGTTACCATTGATTATGGTCCATACCACCCAGAATCACGCCTGATCTCATCTGATCTCGGAAGCTAAGGGCCTGGTTCGATCCTTGGATGGGAAAATCCGCCTGGGAATACCAGGTGCTGTAAGCTTTTCATTCTCATCAGGAGACTGGTACTTTACATCATCAAAATACATGGCAATGATGATTTTGATCACTTATATATACTGTCTTTAGTGACATTGGACGTTGCTTACAGCCATACCATACTGAACAAGCCGATCTCGTACTGTTCGGAAGCTAAGCATGGTCGGGCCTGTTTAGTACTTGGCTGGGAGACCGCGGTTACATACCAGGTGCTGTTAAGCTTGTCATTCTCATCAGGGGACATGTGGTAACATTTTACATCAACCCAAAATACATTGCAATGATGATTTTGACACTTGTATATATACTGCGTTTGTGACAGCTAACTTTGCTTACGGCCATACCACCTGAATGCGCTTGCTTCCTTTGATCTCGAAGTTAAGCAGTGTCGGGCCACCTCTGGTTTGTACTTGGATGGGAGACCGCCTGGGAATATCCAGGTGCTGTAAGCTTGTTCATCTCATCAGGCGACATGGTAACATTTACTTACATCAACATACATGCAATGATCATTTTGACCACTTATTTATACTGCTTTATGTGACATTTGACAGTGCTTACGGCCATACCAACCTGAACACGCCCGATCTCGTCTGATATCGGAAGCTAAGCACGGTCGGGGCACTGGTTGGGTACTTGGATGGGGAGGACCGCATGGGAAATACTAGGTGCTGTAAGCCTTTCTTTTCTCTGATATCAGGAGAACATGGTAACATTTACATCATCAAAATACTTGCAATGATGCATTTTTTGACCCTTATATAATACTGCGTTTGTGACAGTTACGATTGCTTACGGCCATACAACCTGAACACGCTGATTTCATATGATCTCGGAGCTATGCCAGTGTAGAGGACCCTGGTCTCTGGTTAGTACGTGGAAGGGAGAACCGCCTTAGGATTACCAGGGTGCTGTATGCTTTTTCATTCTCATCAAGAGACATAGGAACATTTACATCATAATAATACATGCAATGATGATTTTGACCACTTTCTATATAATGCGTATGTGACAGTCCACCATTGCTTACGGCCAAACCACCCTGAACACGGCTGTTCTCGTTCTGATCTTCGGAAGCTAAAGCAGTGTAGGCATGGTTAGTACTTGATGGGAGACCACCTGGGAATACCAGGTGCTGTAACCTTATTCATTCTTCATCAGGAGACATGGTAACATTTACTCATCATTATTTTTATTTAACCTTGTTTACCCTAGGCAAGCAATTTTAAGAACAGTGTTACGGCTGTAGTTGTGTTGTCATTTTTTATTGCTGTAAGTTTCTGTTTGTCTTGGAACAGGCTAACCGGTTTAGCACGTTGTGTCTGCTGCCAATGGTACAGCGTTAATTAAGTTGTACAACTACAACTATAGCTGAAGGAGTCAACCTAACATATTTGAGTGTTTTGCTCTAATGCTGGATTTTTTATGAGAGCATGTATAAAAGAGGTGATCTATGAAAATCAAAAAAGGACCCCAGTTAGTAGTCATTAGATGTCTGAATCACTTGAATCTTGAATTAGAGATAAGCAGGTCTATTTTACGTTATTCCCATGGAGAAATGATGGTTTTTCAGACAATGCAAATATGATAAAACAAACCAAAACCAAAGGATCGAGAAACTATATAAAGTAAATATGTTAAAGGTACAAAAATTAATTACATCTACAACTATTTATTACTAATTACGATAATGTTGGTAGAAGAGTGGTGTTGGTGATTTTGGTTGCTATGCCAAATCTGACGACATTTTTATCATATCAATAGTACCATCGAACGGCAGTGTTGCAGTGTTAGTAGATCTCAATATGTGACACTCAAGATCAGTAAGGTGTTAATGAAAAACTTTGATCGAGGAACCTAATGATAACCACAACCAGAGTGAGAGAAAAAGAAAATGTATCACAGAAAACAGAAGAAATTCTGGATAAATCTTTCCCTCACTCCTCTCTTCCTATCGCACTCCTCACAATATGTTCAGTACATGAATTTTGTGCCATAGACTGTTTTCCTTCAGGTTGATTGTCTAGAATTCATGTCCATTTCATCATAATCTTTTCCTTTGGCCTTGTTTGATAGAATCTTTGGCCTTTTGTTCTTACTGTAAGTTTGTTTTATACAAGCCTATGTGGTATCTGTACATTCTTTAGTGCTGGTCAGAGTACAAATGACTGCAAGCATGACTAAGGAACACTCTTGAATTGAGCATGGTTCATTGAATTTTCGTCCAAAGTTTTACTAATATATTTTCCAGAATAACAAGCATCATTGGCTACCAACAATAACAGCAAAAGAGCTGATTATACGCTGTAGGGAGAACGATGGGAATATTGCCTGAATTGTGCATTCTTTCCTCTGAGTGGGCGGCTTTGAATTTGTACCAAATGCTGCAAAAGCAACCGAGAAAGTCGCTGTCAAAGTCAACAAGAGCCATCCGGCAATTTTCAGACAGGAAAAAGTTGACAATTGATATGCTGGGAAAATTGACATGCTGAAACTGGCCTGCGAACGTATCCGCATAAGTGTTGATGATTGCTAAGGTGCTGTGGGCCTTTCAACGATAAGCCAATCTCAGGCAGTGTTCAGTTTAAACACAAATCACACCTAACCCGCCTGGTTGGCCAGGGTCGCCTTGTTTTTTCTCTCTGATTCATTTCTACCTGTTCATTCTGACTCTACTTCCTGGCAGGACTGTATCTTTGTAGAAGCTTCAGCTCAAAAACAAAAATACATTTGCAATTTGATTTTGACCAACTTAAGATATACTGCGTTTGTGACAAGATATCGTTGCTTACGGCCATAACCACCTGAACACGTGCTGATCTCGGTAGCTAAGCACCGTAGGCCTGGTTAGCACTTCGGGACTGGAGACCTCCTGGGAATAGTAGGTGCTGTAAGCCTTATCATTTTCATCAGGAGACATGGTAACATGAGATACATCATCAAAGTATACATGCATTGATCATTGTGACAATTATATATACTGCGTTTGTGACAGTTACCATTGCTTACGGGCCATACCCACCCTGAACACGCCTGATGCTCATTGATCTCGGAAGCAAAGGGCCTGGTTAGTACTTTGGATGGGAGACCGCCTGGAATACCAGGTGCGTAAGCTTTTCATTCTCAGCAGGAGGGACATTCGGTAACATTTACATATCAAAATACAATCAATGATCATTTTGACCACTGTATATATGCTTTCGTGACATTTGACATTGCTTACGGGCCATACCAATCTGAACAAGCCCGATCTCGTCTGATCTTGGAAGCTAAGCGCGGTCGGGCCTGGTTTAGTACTTGGATGGGAGACCGCCTGGGAATACCAGGTGCTGTAAGCTTTTCATTTTCATCAGGAGACATGGTAACATTTACATCATCAAAATACATGCAATGATGGTATTGACCACTTATATATACTGCGTTTATGTCAGTTACCATTGCTTATGGCCATACCACCCTGAACACGCCTGATCTCATCTGATCTCGGAAGCTAAGGGCCTGGTTCGTACTTGGATGGGAAACCGCCTGGGAATACCAGGTGCTGTAAGCTTTTCATTCTCATCAGGAGACATGGTAACATTTACATCATCAAAATACATGCAATGATGATTTTGATCACTTATATATACTGCTTTAGTGACATTTGACGTTGCTTACAGCCATACCAAACTGAACAAGCCCGATCTCGTCTGATCTCGGAAGCTAAGCATGGTCGGGCCTGTTTAGTACTTGGATGGGAGACCGCCTGGTAATACCAGGTGCTGTAAGCTTTTCATTCTCATCAGGAGACATGGTAACATTTACATCAACAAAATACATGCAATGATGATTTTGACCACTTATATATACTGCGTTTGTGACAGTTAACGTTGCTTACGGCCATACCACCCTGAATGCGCTTGCTCTCATTTGATCTCCGAAGTTAAGCAGTGTCGGGCCTGGTTAGTACTTGGATGGGAGACAGCCTGTGAATACTAGATGCTGTAAGCCTTTCATTTTCATCAGGAGACATGGTAACATTTACATCATCAAAATACATGCAATGATGATTTTGACCACTTATATATACTGCGTTTGTGACAGTTACCATTCCTTACGGCCATAACACCCTGAACACGCCTGATCTCGTCTGATCTCGGAAGCTAAGCAGTGTAGGGGCCCGGTTAGTACTTGGATGGGAGACCGCCTGGGAATACCAGGTGCTGTAAGCTTTTCATTCTCATCAGGAGACATGGTAAACATTTACATCATCAAAATACATGCAATGATCATTTTGACCACTTATATATACTGCTTTAGTGACATTTGACATTGCTTACGGCCATACCAACCTGAACACGCCCGATCTCGTCTGATCTCGGAAGCTAAGCACGGTCGGCCTGGTTAGTACTTGGATGGGAGACCGCCTGGGAATACTAGGTATTGTAAGCCTTACATTTTCATCAGGAGACATGGTAACATTTACATCATCAAAATACATACAATGATGATTTTGACCACTTATATATACTGCGTTTGTGTGACAGTTACGATAGCTTACGGCCATACCACCCTGAACACGCCTGATCTCATCTGATCTCGGAAGCTAAGCAGTGTAGGGCCTGGTTAGTACTTGGGTGGGAGACCGCCTAGGAATACCAGGTGCTGTAAGTTTTTTCATTCTCATCAGGAGACATGGTAACATTTACATCATCAAAATACATGCAATGATGATTTTGACCACTTATATATACTGCGTTTGTGACAGTTACCATTGCTTACGGCCAAACCACCCTGAACACGGCTGTTCTCGTCTGATCTCGGAAGCTAAGCAGTGTAGGGCCTGGTTAGTACTTGGATGGGAGACCGCCTGGGAATACCAGGTGCTGTAACCTTTTCATTCTCATCAGGAGACATGGTAACATTTACATCATCATTATTTTTATTTAACCTTTGTTTACCTAGGCAAGCAATTAAGAACAGTTTTACCGGCTGTAGTTGTGTTGCCCATTTTTATTGCTGTAAGTTTTCTCTTTGTCTTGGAACAGGCTAACCGGTTTAGCACGTTGTGATGCTGCCAACTGGTACAGCGTTAAATAGTTGTACAAATTACAACTATAGCTGAAGAGTCAACCTTAACATATTTGAGTGTTTATGCTCTAATGCTGGACTTTTTATGAGACATGTATAAAAGAGTGATCTATGAAAATAAAAAAGACCCCAGTTAGTTGTCATTAGATGTACTGAATCACTTGAATCTTGAATTAGAGATAAGGCAGGACTATTTTACGTTATTCCCCATGGAGAAATGAAGGTTTTACAGACAATGCAAAATGATTAAAACAAACCAAAACCAAAGGAGAGAAACTATATAAAAGTAAATATGTTTAAAGGTACAAAAATAATTACATCTACTACTATTTATTACTAATACTGATACAGTTGGTAGAAGAGTGGTAGTGGTGATTTTGGTTGCTCATGCCAAAATCTGACGACATATATTATCATATCAATATTACCATCGGACGGCAGTGTTATAGATCTCACTATGTGACACTCAAGATTGAAAGGTGTTAATGAAAACTTTGATCGAGGAACCTAAATGAAAACACAACCAGAGTGAGAGAAAAGAAAATTATCACAGAAAACAGAAGAAATTTGGAAAATCTTTCCCACCTCTCTCTTCCTAGCGCACTCCTCACAAAATTTACATAGAATGTGCCATAGAATGTTTTCCTTCATGATGTCATAGAATTCTGTCCTTTCATCAAATCTTTTCCTTTGGCCATGATGGCATAGAATCTTTGCCTTTGATCTTACTGAAAGTTTGTTTTATACAAGCCTCTGTGGATCTGTACATTCTTTAGTGCTTCTCAGAGTTACAAATTGACTGCAAGCATGACAACGAACACACTTGAATAGAGCATGGTTCATTGATTTTCGTCCAAAGTTTTACAAAACATTTCCCGAATAACAAGCATCAATGGCAACCAACAAAACAGCAAAAGAGCGAATATCTCAGGAGGGGGGCCTCTGGGAAAATTGATGAAAGTGAAC
>NC_061792.1:620094-669867 GCF_022458985.1 Mugil cephalus | reverse complement strand
GACCACATTTATATATACTGCAGCTGCGTTTGTGACAGTTAACCGTTGCTTACTGGCCATACCACCCTGAAAAACAGCCTGATCTCATTTGATCTGCGAAGTTAACATGTCGGGCCTGGTTAGTAATTGGATGGGAGACCGCCTGTAAATACTAGGTGCTGTAGCCTTTTCTTTTACATCAGGAAACATTGTAACATTTACATCATAAAAATACATGCAATGATGATTTTGACCACTTATATATACTGCGTTTGTGACAGTCACCATTGTTAACGGCCATAACATTCCTGAACAAACACATCCTGATCTCGTCTGATCACGGAAGCAAACAGTGTAGGGCCTGTTAGTACTTGGATGGGAGACCCGCCTGGGAATACCAGGTGCTGTAACTTTTCATTCACATCAGAGACCTGGTAACATTTACATAATCAAACTACAGGCAATGATGATTTTGAGACCACTTATATATACTATTTAGTAACGTTTGACATGCTTACGGCCATACCACCTGACACGCCGATTCTCGTCTGATCTCGGATACTAGCACGGCTCGGGCCTGGTTAGTACAATTGGATGGGAGACCTGCCTGGGAATACCAGTGCTGTAAGCTTTTCTTTTCATCAGGAGACCATGGTAACATTTACATCATCAAATACATGCAATGATCATCTTATGGAACCACTTATATATAAACTGTCTTTTGTGACTGACAAAATTGCTTAAGGGCATACCAACACTGAACACACCCAGTGTCATCTGATCTCGGAAGTTTAGCAGGGTCGGGCGTTGTTAGTACTTGAATGGGAGAACCGCCTGGAATACTAAGTGCTGTAAGCCTTTCATTTTCATCAGAGACATGGTAAACATTACCTCAACAAAAATACATGCAATGATGATTTTAGACCACTAAATATATACTAAGCGTTGTGACATCACCATTCCTTACGGCCATAACACCCTGAACACATCCCTGATCCTCGTATCTGATCTCGGAAGCTAACTGTGTAGGGCCTGGTTAGTACTTGGATGGGAGACCGCCTGGAATTCCAGTGCTGTAACCTTTTCATTCTCATCAGAACATGTAACTATTTACATTCAAGTCAAAATACATGCAATGATATTTGACCACTTAAATATACCTGCATAAGTGACATTTGGACGTTGCTTACGGCCATACACCCTGAAAACACGGGCCGATCACGTCTGATCTCCGGAAGCTAAGCAAACGGTCGGGCCCGGTTAGTACTTGGATGGTAGACGCCTGGGAATACTAGGTGTGTAAGCCTTTCTGTTCGTCATCAGGAGACATGGTAACAATTACATCATGCAAAATAACATGCAATGAATGAATTTTGACCACTTATTATATACTAGCTTTGTGACAGTTACGATACTTACGGCCATACCAACCTGAACACATGCCTGATCACATCTGATCTCGGAAGCTAAGCAGTGTAGGGCACTGATAGTACTTGGATGGAACCGCCTAGGAATACCAGAGTGCTGTAAGCTTTTCATTTTCATCAGGAGACATGGTAACATTTACATCATCAAAATACATGCAATGATAATATTGACCACTATATATAACTGCTTTGTGACAGTTACCATTGCTTACGGCCAACACCATCCCTGAACGAAACGGCTGTTCTCGTCTGATCTCGGAAGCTCAACGTTTAGGCCTGGTTAGTACGTGGACGGAGACCGCCCTGGGAATACCAGGTTCTGTAAACCTTTTCAATTCTCATCAGGAGACATGTAACAATTACATCATCAATATTTTTATTTAACCTTTGTTTACTAGGCCAAGCAATTAAGAACATTTTAACCGGCTGTAGTTGTGTTTGTCATTTTTATCTGCTGTAAGTTTTCTGTTGTCTAGAACAGGCCTACCGGTTTTAGCACGTTTGATGCTGCCAACTGTACAGCGTTAAATAGTATGTACAACTACAACTAAAGCTTAGATCAACCTTAACATATTTGAGTGTTATGCACTAATGCTGGCTTTTTATGAGACATGTATAAAAGGTGATTTCTACTGAAAATTAAAAAGACCGCCAGTTAGTTGTCATTAGATGTACTGAATCACATGAATCTTGGAAATTATGAGATAAGTGCAGGACTATTTAAATACGTTTATTTCCCCGTGGAAAAATGAAGTTTTACAGACAATGCAAAATGATAAAACAAACCAAAACCAAAGTGAGAGAAACCTATATAAAAGTTAAATATGATAAAGGTACAAAAATAATTACATTCTACTACTATTTATTACTAATACTTGATACAGTTGGTAGAAGAGTGGTAGTGGTGATTATGTTGCTCATGCCAAAATCTGACGACATATATTATCAAATCAAAAGTACAATCGGACGGCAGTGTTATAGATCTCACTATGTGACACTCCAGCTTGAAAGAGGTTTAATGAAAACTTTGATCGAGGAACCTAAATGAAAAACACAACCAGAGTGATAGAAAAGAAAATTACACAGAAAAAGAAGAAATTTGGAAATCTTTTTCCCACACTCTCTCTTCCTATCGCACACGAATGAAAAAACAAAAAAGCTCCCACACAAAATTTACATAGAATGTGGCATAGAATGTTTCTCATGCTTCCATAGAATTCTGTCCTTTCATCAAATCTTTTTCCTTTGGCCCCATGATGCAATAGAATCTTGCCTTTGATCTACTGAAAGTTAGGTTTTATACAAGCCACTGTGGATCTGTAATACTTTAGGTAGCTTCTCAGAGTTTCCAAATGACTGCAAGCAAGACAAGAACACACTTGAACTAGAGCATGGTTCATTGATTTCGTCCAAAGTTTACAAAACATTTCCCGAATAACAAGCACATGGCAACTCAACAAAACAGCCAAAAGAAGCTGATATCTCCAGTAGGGAGCACTCTGGGAAAATCCTGAAAAGTGCAATCTTTCCTCAGAGAGGGCGGCATTGAATTGATACAAAATGCTGCAAAAACCAACGAAAAAGGTCGTCGTCCAAAGACAACAAGAGCCGTCCGGACAATTTTCAGACAGGCAAAAGTTGAAATTGATATGCCGAAATAGGACCATCAGAAACAGCACGACGTCCGCATAAGATGATGAAGATTGGACATGACATGGTAATAAATTAAATCAATGCTAAATACATGCAATGATGATTTTGACCACTATAATACTGCGCGTTTGTGACAGGTACACATTGCTTAACGACCATACCTCACACCTGAACACCAAACGCCTGGATCTCGTCTGATCTCGGAAGCTAACAGTGTAAGGGACTGGGTGGTACTTGGATTGGAGACCGCCTGGGAATACCAGGTGCTGTAAGCCTATAAATTTTTCAATCAGGAGACATGGTAACACTTACATCATCAAATACATGCAATATCATTATGACCACTTATATATACTAGCCTTTTGTGACAGAACAAATGGCTTAAGGGCATACACAGCTGAAACCGCATCCAGTGTCATCTGACTCGGAAGTTAGCAGGTCGGTGCGTGTTAGTACTTGAATGGGAGGCTTGCCCGGAAACAGGTGCTGTAAGCTTTTCATTCTCATCAGGATACATGGTAACATTTTACATGAACATCAAAATACATGCAACGTATGATTTGATCACTATAATATACTCTGCTTTAGATGACATTTGACTGGCTTAAGACCATACCAACCTGAACAGACAGCATCTCGTCTGATCTCGTCAAGCAAAGTCGACGGTCGGTGCCAGGTAGTCACATGGGATGGGAAGACCGCACATGGAATACTAGGTGCTGTAAAGCCTTCATATTCATCAGGAGACAATGGTAACATTTACATTCATCAAAATTACAATGCAATGATCATATTTGACCACTTATAATACTGATTTAGTGACAGTGGACGTTGCTTACGGCCATACTACCCGTAACACGTCCTTGATCTCGTCTGATCTCGAAGCTAAGCACGGTCGCGCCTGTTAGTACTTGGATGGGAGACTGCCTGGAATACAAGGTGCTGATATAGCCTTCTACATTTTCAACAGGAACATGGTAACAATTCATCATCAAAATACATGCAATGATATTTTTGACCACTTATATATACTGCTTTGACAGTTACTCATGGCCTTACGGCCATATCCAACCTAACAATCCCGATCATCGCCTATCTCGAAGCTAAGCATGTCGAGCCAGTAGTATTGGATGGAGACCCGTCTGGGAATACCAGGTGCTGTAAGCTTTTCCATTCTCATCAGGAGACATGTTAACATATACATCATCAAAAACGATGCAATGAGAATCAATTTGACCACTATAAAAACTTCTTCCTTTAGTGACATTTGACATTGCATTACGGCATACCAACCTGAACACGCCTGATGTCGTCTGATCTCGGAAGCAAAGCACGGTCGGAGCCAGGGTTAATACTTGGCTTGGAGACCGCCTGGTAATACTCGGTGTTGTAAGCCTTTCATTTTCATCAGGAACAAGGTAATCATTTTACATCTATCAAAATACATGCAATGATCAGTTTGAAGCCTTTATATACTCTTTTTAGTTACATTTGACAATGCTTACGGCAAAACTAACCTGAACACGCCCATCTTGTCTGATTTCGGAGCAAAGCACGTCGGAGCCTGGTTAGTACTTGGATTGGAGACAGCCTGGGAATACCAGTGCTATAAGCTTTCCATTTTCATCAGAGACATGGTAACATTTACATCATCAAAATACATGTAATTCAATGATTAATGACACTTATTTTATACTGCTAATTAGTGACATTAGATAGTTGCTTACGGCAATACCAACTGAACACGAGCCATATCGTCTGATCGCCGAAGCTAAGCCACGGTCGGCCTGGTTAGTAGCTTGGATGGGAGACCGCCGGAATACCAGGTGCTGATAAGCTTTTCATTCTCATCAGGAGACATGGAAACATTTACAACATCAAAATACATGCAATGATGATTTTGACCACTTATATATACTACGCGTTTTGTGACGTCACCAATGCTTACGGCCATAACATCCTGAACACGGCCCTGATCTCGTCTGATCTCGAAGCTAAACAGTGTAGGGCCTGTTCTGTACTTGGATGGGAGACCGCGCTGGAATACCAGGTAGCTGTAATGGTTTTCATTCTCAATCAGGAGACATGTAACATTACAATCATCAAAATACATTGCAATGAATGATTTTGACCACTATATATACTGCGTTTGTGACTGTGACGTTGCTTACTGGCCATAAATCCTCCCTGAAAACGCCTCATCTCATTTGATCTCCGAAGTTAATGCAGGATGTCCGGGCCAGTTAGTAAACTTGGGTGATGAGGAGACCATGCCGTAATACTAGAATGCTGTAAGCTTCATTTACAATCAGAAGACATAGTAAACATTACATCATCAAAATACATGCAATGATGAATTTTGACCCCTTATATATACTGCTTTAGAAACATTTGACATTGCTTACGGCCATACCAACCCTTAGCACCGCCCGCTATCTCGTCTGGTCTCCGAAGCTAAGCACGGGTCGGGCCTGGATATTACATTGGATGGGAGACCGCCTGGGAATACCAGGTGCTGTACACTTGTCTTTTTCATCAGGATACATGGTAACATTACAATCATCAAAATACATGCAATGATGATTTTGACACTTATATATACTACAGCGTTTGTGACAGGTTAACGTTGCGATACGGCACCCATACCACCCAGAACACGCCTGATTCTCGTCTGATCTCATGGAAGCTAAGCAGTGTAGGCCTGGTTAGTACTTTATGGGAACCGCCGGGAATACCAGGTGCTGGTAAGCTTTTCATTTCCATCAGAGACATGGTAACATTTACCTCATCAAATACATGCAATGATCCTTTGATCACTTATTATACTGCTTTAGTGACATTTGACGTTCTTTAACGCCATAAACCAACCTGAACAGGCCCGAACTCGTCTGATCTCGGAAAAAAAAAAGCCCAGCATGGTCTGGCCAGGTTAGTACTTGGATGGTAGACCGCCTGGGAATACCAGGTGCTGTAGCTTATCATTTTCATCAGGAGACATGGGTAACATTTACATCATGCAAAATACATGCAATGATGATTTAGACCACTTTAATAAAACCTGCGTCTTGACAGTTAACGTTGCATACGGCCATACACACCCTGAACACCGCACGCCTGATCACGAATGATCTCGGAAGCTAAGCAGTGTAGGGCCTGGTTAGTACTTGATGGGAAACCCCTGGAATACCAGGTGCTGTAAGCTTTTCATTTTCATCAGGAGACATGGAAACATTTACATCATCAAAATACATGCAATGATAATTTAGACCCACTTATATATAGTGCTTTAGTGACAGTTACCATTGCTTTAACCGGCCATATACCAACCCTGAACAATCCGCCTGATCCTCGTCTGATCTCGTAAGCTAAGCAAGTGTTAGGGCCTGGTTTATTACTGTGGAGTAGACCGCCTGGAAGAGCCAGGTTTCTGAAGAAGCATTTCATTCCACAACTACACGAAATCACCAGGAGACATGGTAACATTTACATCTCAAAATACATGCAATGACGATTTTGACCAGTTATATATACTGCGTTTGTGACAGTTAACGTTGCTTACGGCCATACCACCCTGAAAACTGCCTGATCTACATTTGATCTGCGAAGTTAAGCAGTGTCGGGCCCTGTTAGTACTTGGATGGAGAACCGCCTGGAATTACCAGGTGCTGTAAGCTTTTTCAATCTCATCAGGATACATGGTAACATTTACATCATCAAAATACATGCAAGATGAATTTTGACCACTTATATATACTATATTAGTAACGTTTGACATTGCTTACCGGCCATACCAACCTGAACACAGCCCGATCCATCGTCTGATCTCGGAAACTAAGCACTGTTCTGGCCTGGATATACTGGAATGGAGACCGCCTGGAATACCAGGTTGCGTAAGCAATTCTTTTTCATCAGGAGACATGGTAACATTTTAACATCAACAAATACATGCAATATCATTTTGACCACTTATATATAGCTTCTTTTTAGTGACTGACAAAATTGCTTAAGGCATACCACAACTGAACACACCCATGTCATCTGATCTCTGGAAGTATTAGCAGGGTCGGAGCGCGTGGTTAGTACTTGAATGTGAGACCGCCTGGAATACTAGGTGATGTAAGCCCTTTCATTTCATCAGCGAGACATGTAACATTTACATCATCAACAATACATGCAATGATCATTAAGGACCACTTATATATACTGCGTTTGTGACATATACCATGCCTTACGGTCATACCTACCCTGAAACAACGACTGATCTCATCTGCCTCTCCGGAAGCTAAGGGCCTGGTTAGTAACTTGGATGGAAAACCGCCAAGGAATATCAGGTGCTGTAAGCTTTTCATACTCATCAGGAGACAAATGGAAACATTACATCATCAAAATACATGCAATGATGAGTTTGATCACATATATATACTGCCTTAAGTGACATTTGACATTCTTTAACGGCCACTCCATACCAACCTGAACAGGCCGATCTCGTCTGATCTCGGACTTATAAGCACGGTTGGGGCCTGGTTATTACTTGGATGGGAGAACCGCCCTGGGAATACAAGGTGCTGTAAGCCTTTCATTTCATCAGGAGACATTGGTAACATTTACATCATCAAAATCATGCAATGATATGTTTTAGACACACATTTATATACGGCGTTAGAGACAGTTAACCATTGCTTACGGCCATACCAACCCACCTGATCTCATCTGATCTCGAAGCTAAGCATGGAGGTGCCCTGGTTAGCTACTTGGATAGGTGACCGCCTGGGAATACCATTACTGTAATCTGTTTCATTTCATCATCAGGAGACATGGTTAACAATTACATCATCAAAAAAAAAAAACAAAATGCATGATCATTTGACCACTTAAATATATTGCTTTATTGACATTTGACATTGCCTTACAGGCCAAACCAACCTGAACACGCCGCCCGAGTCTTGTCTGATCCTCCGGAAGCGAAGCATGGTTCGTCCTGATTAGTACATTGATGGGAGACCGGCCTGGGGAATTACCAGGTGCTGTACGCTCTTAATTCTCATCAGGAGACATGGTCGACATTTACATCATCAAAAAACAGCAATGATCATTTTGACCACTTATATATACTGCGTTGTGACAGTTAACGTTGCTTACAGGCCATCACCACACGAACACAGGTCGATATCGGAAGCGAAGCATGCCGGGCCCTGATTAGTACTTGGATGGGAGACCGCCTGGGAATACCGAGTGCTGTACAGCTTTTTACATTCTCATCAGGATACATGGTAACATTTTACATCATCAAAATACATGCAATGATGTAAGAACTTGAGATCGGAGCGTGATCAGGTTGGTATGGGCCGTAAGCAATGTCAAATGTCAACTAAGCAATAAATAATATAAAGTATAAGTTCCGTCAAAATGATCATTGCATGTATTTTGATGATTAAGAAGGCAAAAGATTCTATGCCAACATGATCAAAAGGAAAGATCATTTCATGACATCATCCATCAAAGTAAAACAATTGAGGACATCATCAAAGGAAGACAACCCATGACGCATCGCCCTGTTTCATCCAACGTTTCTTTTGTATGTGCGTGAGCATGCCGGAACTACGTACGGATGTAACGATACAACCTGTGAGCGCATGTAGTGCGCAATGTGCGTCTGTAGGTGCGCGCAAACAATATACAAAAATTAGACCAACAGCTCCCCATAACTGTGTGTAAAAGGTTTGTTAAGCCTCATCCACATTGTATATATCAATAAGTTTTTGTGTCCACGTGTAGTTTAATTATGTGCGGTCTGATTCTTTATCGTATTTCCCTCTGATGAACACTGAATGTTCTAAGCGGAACCTATTAACAGCGCTAACTTGTTGGCTTTACAACAACAATGATGTATAATAATCAATAAATTATTCTGTTATTTGCGTTTACTTTCGGCAATACAGCAAACCCCAACGTCCTGAGTGAAAGCCGACGTGTGCTTTCGAGATTTGTCATTAGAAATATTGACATGTTTTTAGTAACATTGCCTTGTATTTTGCATCAGTTTGCTGTTGTCCAACAATTTGAAACTGACGCCAAAATAAAAAGAAGCCAGTGAGATAACGGTCGTTAGCATACGGTGAGTGGGGAGCTAACTACTAGCTAAGTATAAACGTGGCTAAAAAGGCAATTTCAATGTTTCAGATTGTCTGTATGTATGTTAGTATTTATTTTTATTTAAACCTTTGTTACCTAGCAAGCAATTAAAACAGTTTTACCCGGCTTAGTTGGTTGTCATTTATATTGCCTGTAAGTTATCTGTTGTCTTGGAACAGGCAAACCGGCATAGGCACAATTGTGATGCAGCGAACTGGTACAATCGTTAATAGTTGTACAACTACAACTATAACCGAAGAGTCAACCTTAACATATTTGAGTGTTTATGCTCTAATGCTGGACTTTGGAAAATCTTTCCCACACTCTCTTCCTAGCGCACTCCTCACAAAATTTACATAGAATGTGCCATAGAATGTTTTCCTTCAAGATGTCAAAGAAATCCTTTCCTTTCCATCAAATCTTTCATGGCCAAGATGCATAGAATCTTTGCCTTTGATCTTACTGAAAGTTTGTTTATACAAGCTCTTGGATCTGTAACAATACTTTTAGATGCTTCTCAGAGTACAAATTGACTGCAAGCAAGACATCGAAACACTTGAATAGATGCAAAGGTTTCATTGATCTTTCTTCCAACAGTTTTACAAAACATTTCCCGAATAACAAGCATCAATGGCAACCAACAAAACAGAAAAGAGCTGAATATCTCAGTAGGAGCAATCTGGGAAATTGCCAGAAAGTGTAAATCTTTGCTCAGAGAGGGCGGCTTTGAATTTGTTACCATTACATCAGGAGATTAAGGTAACATATACTCATCAAAATACAAGAAACTGATCATTTTGACCACTAATATATGCTGCTTTCGTGATGTTTGACATCGCCTACGGCCATACCGAACCTGAACACAGCCCGAGTCTCTGTCTGATCTAGATAGCAAGCACTGTCGAGCCTGGGGGTTGGTACTTCTGGATGTGGAGACCAATCCACCAGGGAATACCAGGTGCTGTAAGCATTTCAGTCTCAACAGGTGACATGGTAACATTTACATCATCAAAATACATGCAATGATAGATTTGATCACTTATAATATACTGCTTTAGTGCATTTGACTTTGCTCAACGGCATACTAACCTGAACACCCCGATCTATAGTCAGATCTCGGAGCTAACACGGTCGCCCTGGATATGACTCTGGATAGATACCGCTGGAATACTATGTTCTGAAATCCTTCATTTTCATCAGGAGACAAGACACATTTACATCATCAAAATACATGCAATGATGATTTTGACCACTTATATATAACTGCGTTTTGACAGTTACCGATTCTTACGGCCATACAACCACTGAACAGACGGCCTGATCTCCTCTGATCTCGGAAGCTAAGCATGGTCGAGCCTGTTAGTCACTTGAGATGGGAGAACCCGCCAGGGAATACCAGGTGCTGTAAGCTTTTCATTCTCATCATTGAGACATGGTAACATTTACATCATCAAAATACATGCAAAGATCATTTGATCATCTTATATATACTGCTTAGTGACATTTGACGTTGCTTTACTGCCATACAACCTGAACAAGCCCGAATCATCCGTCTGATCTCGGAACTAGCATGGAGGGGCCCTGGTTAGACTGGAATGGGAGACCGCCTGGGAAACCAGGTGCTGTTTAGCTTTTCATTCCTCATCAGGAGACATTGTAACATTTTACATCATAAAAATTACATGCATGATCATTTTGATCACTTATATAAACTGCTTTAGTGACAATTGACTTGCTTTATGGCCATACCAACGCTGAAACCGCGCCCGATATCTCGCGGATCTCTGCAGCTAAGCAAGCACGGTCGGCCTGGTTAGTACTTGGATGGGAGAACCGCCTGGGAATATCCAGATGCTGCAAGCTTTCATTCTCATCATGAGACATGGTAACATTATATCATCAAAAACATGCAATGATGATTTTGAGCACTCATATATAACTGATTTTAGTGACATTTGACATTGCTTACGCCATACCTACCTGAACACGTCTGATCTCGTACTCTAAGCACGGTCGGAGCCTGGTTAGTACTGATGGGGAGACCGCCTGGGAAAACTCTGTGCTGTAGAGCCTTTTCATTTTCATCAGTAGACATGGTAACATTTACATCAACAAAATACATGCAATGAAGAATTTTACCACTTATATATACTGCGTTAGTGACAGTATTAAAGTTGCTTACGGCCATAACCACCCTGAACACGCCCTGATCTCCCGTCTGACAAGGAAGCTATCCAGCGACGGAGCCTGGTTCGTACTTGGAAGGAGACCGCCTGGGAATGCCCAGGTGCTGTCAACTTTTCATTTTCATCAAAGACATGGAAACATTTACATCATCAAAATACATGCAAATGATAGATTTTGACGAATTATATATACATCTTTAGTAACATCTGACATGGCTTACAGCCATCAACTACCAACCTGTCACTGAGCGACGCTCGAGCGCCCGAATCCGTCTGATCTCGGAAGCTAAGCACGGTCGGGCCTGCTTAGTACTTGGATGGGAGACCTCTGGAAATACGAGGTGCTGTAAACCTTTCAATTTTCATCAGATAAATGAAACATTTACAACATACAAAAATACTGCAATGATCATTTGACCACATATATATACTGCTTTAGTGACATTTGACTTGCTTACGGCCATACTAACCTGAACGACCCCAAATCTTGTCTGATCATCGAAGCTCAAGCACGGTCGGGCCTGGTTAGACTTGGATAGGAGACCTGCCGGGATACTGAGGTGCTGTAAGCCTTTCATTTCATCAGGAGACATGGGTCACATTTACATCAGCAAAGATACAAGCAATGAATGATTTGACCACTTATATATACTGCGTTTGTGACAATTACCCAAAAAAAAATTTTTTTTGCTTACGGCATACCACCTGAACACACGCAAGATCTCGTCTGATCGTCGGAAGCTAACATGGTCGTGGGCCTGTTAGTACTCTGGATGGAGACCGACGCCTGGGAATCACCAGTGGCTGAAGCTTTTCATTCTCAACAGGAGACAATGGTAACATTTACAACATCAAAATACATGCAATGAACCATTTGATCACTTATAGAAACTGCTTTAGTGACATTTGACATTGCTACGGACATACCAACCTGAACAATCCCGATCTCGTCTGATCTCGTAAAGCTAAGCTGGACGGGCCTGGTTAGAACTTATGTGGAGGTATACCGCCAGTAATACCATATAGCAGTAAGCCCCCCCTTTTCATCTCATCATGAGACATGGTAACATTTACATCATCAAAAACATACAATGATGATTTTGACCGACTATATAAACTCGGCGTATTGGTGACCGTTAACGTTGATTTACAACGCCATACCACCCGAACACTGTCTGATCTCGTCTGATCTCGAAGTTACGCAGTGTTTGCCTGTCAGTACTATGGATGGGAAGACCGCCTGGAATACCAGGTGCTGTACAGCTTTTCATTTTCATCAGGAGACATGGTAATATTTACGTCATCAAAATACATGCAATGATCATATTTGAGCATTATATATACGGCTTTAGTGACATTTGACATTGCTTAACGGCCATACCAACCTTAACTCCGCCTGATCTCGTCTGTTCTCGGAAGCTAAGCACTGTCGGGCCCAGATAGTACTTGGATAGAGACCAGCCTTGGAATACAGGGCTGAAAGCTTTTCTTTCTCATCAGGAGACAAGTAACATTTACATCATCCAAAATACATGCAATGATCATATTGAGCACTTATATAGTACTGCTTTAGTGACATTTGACATGCTTACGCCATACCAACCTGAACTGCGCCCGATCACGTCTGATCTCAGGAAGCTAAGCCTCGGTCGACGCCAGTTATTACTTGATGGGAGACCGCCTAGGGAATCCAGGAGCAGTAAGCTTTTCATTCTCATCAAGGAGACATGGTAACATTTACATCATCAAAAACATGCAATGATGATTTTTGAGCAACTTATATATAACTGATTTAGTGACAATTGCCATTTGCTTACCGGCCATTACCATACATGAACAAGTCTGATCTCGGAAGCTAAGCTACGGACGGGTCCTGTTAGTACTAGTTGGATGAGAACCGCCTGGGAATAACCAGGTGCTGTAAAGCTTTTCATTCTCATCAGAGACAAGGAAACAATTTACGTCATCAATTACATGCAATCGATCATTTTGACCACATTATATATAATTCTTTAGTTGACATTTAGACATTGCTTACGCCACACCTAACCTGAACACGCTCTGATCTCGTTCTGATCTCGGAAGCTAAGCTACGTCGGCCAGGTTAGTACTTGGAATGGGAAGAAACCTGCCTGGGAATACCAGTAGCTGTAAGCTATATCATACACAACCCGGAGCAACAAGGTAACATTTAACAATCATCAAAAAACATGCAATGAATCATTATGATCACTATATATACTGCTTTAGGGATACTTGACATTGCTTACTTCCATACCAACCTGAACAAGCCTGATCACGTCTGATCCCGAACTAAGCATGGTAGTGCCACTGGTTAGAACTAGGTGGGGAGACCGCCTAGGAATAACCGTTTCCTGTCAGCTTTTCATTTTCATCAGGAGACTGGAAACATATTACATCATCCAAAACATGCATGATTAATTTTGAGCACATATAAATACTGATTTAGTGACATTAGACGTTCCTTAAACGGTCCATACCAACCACAACCATTCCCCGATCTCGTCTGATCTCGGAAGCTAAGCACTGTCGGAGCGCCCGTTAGTACTTGGAAGGGATAACGCCAAGGAAAACGCAGGAGCAGTAAGCCTTTTCATTCTCATCAGGAGACATGGAACATTTACATCCGCAAAATACCTACAATTATGATTTTGAACGCACTTATATAATACCTTTGCTTTATGTGACAGTTACCGTTGCTTATAGGCCATTACCAACCTGACAATCGCTCCTATCTCGTCTGATCACAAGCGAAGCATGGTCGCAGCCTGGTTAGTACTTGATGGGAGACCGCCTAGGACAACCCGGATGCTGTAAGCTTATTCATTTTCATCAGAGACCATGGTAAACATTTACAACATCAAAAACAAGCAAAGTACATATATTACCACTATATTTTACTTCTTTAGTGACATTTGACATTGCTTACGCCATCACCAACCTGAACACTCGTCTCGTCTGATCTTCGGAAGCTAAGCACGGTCGGCCTGGTTGTACTTGATGGGAGAAACCGCCTTGGAATACTAGTCGCTGTAACAGCCTTTCATTTTTCATCAGGAACATGGTAAGCATTTACATCAACAAAATACATGCATCATGATTTTGACCACTTATATAAACACGACTTACTAGCGTTTGTGAACAGTTACCATTTCTTTACTTCCATAGCAACCCCTGAGACTCGCCTGATCTATCTGTCTTGATTCGCCGAAGCTCAAGCAGTGTAGCGCCTGGTTAGTACTTGATGGGAGACCGCCTGGAAAAACCAGGTGCTGTAAGCTATTTCATCTCATCAGGAGACATGGTAACATTATACATCATCAAAATAAATGCAAATGATCATTTTGATCCCTTATTATACTGCTTTATGACATTTAGACATTGCTTATGCCATAACCCACATGAACTCAGCCCGATCTCGTCTGATATCTCGGAAGCTAAGCATGGTAGGGCCTGGTTAGTACTTGGATGGGGACCCGCCTCGGAACAACCCGTTGCTTGTAAGCTTTTCATTTTCCATCAGGAGACATGGTAACATTACATCAACAAAAACATGCAATGAAGATTTTGAGCACTTATTTATATATCTGATTTAGTGACATTTGACATTGCTAACGGCCATACCTACCTGGACACGTCTGATCTTAGGAAGCTAAGAAACACGGTCGGGCCAGGATTAGTACTTGGATGGGAGACCACCTGGGAATACTAGGTGCTGTAAGCCTTTCATTTTCATCAGTAGACATGGTAACAATATACATCATCAAAATACTTGCAATGAATATTTTTGAACCACTTATAAAATATATTGCGTTTGTGACAGTCACCGTGCTTTATGGCCATACATCCCAGAAACAACAGCCTGATCTCTGAAGCTAAACAGTTAGGGCCTGGTTAGTACTTGGATTGGAGACCGCCTGGAATACTAGGTGCCTGTAAGCCTTTTCATTTTCATCAGGAGACCATGGTAAACCAATTACATCATCAAAATACATGCAATGATGATTGACACACTTATAAATACATCGTTTGTGACAGTCACGCATTGCCTGACGGCCATACCAAACCTTACCACGCCCGGAACTCTGTCTGATCTCGGAAGACTAAGCACGGTCGGGCCCTGGTAATAACTTGGATGGGACACTGCGTACTGGAATACAAGGTGCTGTAAGCCTTTCAATTTCATCAGGAGAATTGGTAACCTTTTACATCAATACAAATTACATGCAATGATGATTTTGACCACTATATATACTTGCGTTTGTGACAGACACCATTGCTTACGCCATACCACCCTGAACCACGCTGAACCCTCGGTCGATCTCCGAAGCTAGCCAGTGTCGGCCTGGTTAGTACTATGGATGGGAGACGCCTGGATACCAGTTGCTGTAAGCTTTTCATCTCATCAGAGACATGGTAACATTACATCATCAAAATCACATGCAATGAAGTAAGTACTTGAGATCAAGACGAGATCGGAAGCTAGTTTCAGGGTTGGTATGGCCGTAAGCAATGGTCAAATGTCACTAAGCAGTATATATCAATTCGTCAAAATCATCATTGCATGTATTTTGATGATCAATGAAGGCAAAGATACTATTGCCATCATGATCAAGAGGAAAACATTTCATGACATCATCATCAAAGGAAACAATGAGGACATCATCAAAGGAAGAACACCATGACTTCATCGCCACTGTTTCATCCATTCGTTTCATTGTATGTGCGTGAGCATGCACTAACTTACGTAGGATAGGGTAACGTTTACACCATGTGGCGCTCATGTAGTCGCACGTGCGTCTTTAACGTGCGCGAAACAACACACCATAATTAGACAACATGCTCCCATAACTGTTTGTAAAGGTGTGTTTAAGCCTCAACCACATTTTATAAACAATAGTGTTTGTGTCACGTGTAGTTTTAATCAGTGCGCTTTATGATTCTTTAATCGTAATTTCCTCTTAGGATACATAATGGTCTAGCTGAACCTATTAACAGCGCTACTTGTGGCTTTACATACACAATGATGTAAGTATCTATGTAAATGATTTCATTTATGCTTTCTTTCGGCAATACAGCAACACCCCAACGACTGAGGTGGTAGCCGACGGTGCTGTCGAGATTTGTCATTAGAAAATATTGCCAAGAGGTTTCCTAACATTGCTATGTATTTTGCATCAATTGCTGTTGTCCAAAATTTGAACTGAGACGCCGAAATAAAACGAGGCCAGTGGAGATAACGAGGTCGTTAGCATACGGGTGGAGTGGGGAGCTAACTACGGGCAAAGTTAACTGCTTAAACGGCCAATTTCAATGTGTCAGTAAGTTGTCTGTAAAGTATGTTAGTATATATTTTTATATAACCTTTGATTTACCTAGGCAAGTGCAATTACGAACATTTTAACCGGCTGTAGTTGTTTTGTCATTTTATTGCTGTAAAGTTTTCTGTTTGTCTTGGAACAGGCTTAACCGGTTTTAGCACGTTGTGAATGCTGCCAACTGTACAACGTGCGTTAAATAGTTGTACAAACTACAACTATAGCTCGAAGAGATCACCTTAACAAATTAGAGTGTTTATGCACTAATCTGGACTTTTATGAGACATGTAATAAAAGAGTGGATCAATGAAAATAAAAAAGACCCCAGTTAGTTGTCATAGGATGTACTCAATCACTTGAATCTTGAATTAGAGATAAGGCCAGGACAATTTTAACGTTATTAAAAACCCCGAGGAGCAATGAAGGTTTTACAGACAATGCCAAATGAGAAAACAAACCAAGAACCAAAGGAAGAACCTATATAAAAGTAAATATTTTAAAGTTACAGAAAATAATTACCTCTACAACTATTTATTACTTAATACTGATGACAGTTGGTAGAAGAGGTGGGAGTGGTGATTTTGGTTGCCATAAAGCCAAAATCTGACGACATAAATTATCATATCAATAGTACCAACGGAACCGCAGTGTTATAGATCCGCACTATGTGACACACCACGATTGAAAGAGTTAATGAAAACTTTGACGAGGAACCTAAATGAAAACACAACCAGAGTGGAGAGAAAAGAAAAATTATCACAGAAAACAAAAGAAATTTGGAAAATCTTCCCACACTCTCTCTTATACCTATACGCACTCCTCACAAAATTTACATAGAATGTGCCATAGAAATGTTTTTCCTTTTATTTCCCCAATTTTGGAAGTCATAGTAATTCGTGTCCTTTCATCAAATCTTTCTCCTTAGGCCTATGATGGCATAGAATCATTGCCTTTGATCTTACTGAAAGTATTGTTTTATAACACAGCCACTGTGGATCGATACATTCTTTAGTGCTTCTCAAGAGTTACAAAATTGACTGCAACAAGACAAAAACGAACACACTTGAAAAGAGGCATGGTTCATTGATATTTCGTCCAAATAGTTTACAAAACATTTCCCGAATAACAATCATCAATGGCAACCCAACAAAACAGCACACAAGAGCTGAAATATCTCAGTAGGGAGCACTCTGGGATATTGCCTGAAAGTCAATTCTTTCCTCAAGAAGTGCGGCTTTTGAATTGTTAACCCAAAGCTAGCAAAACCACGAGAAAGTGCGTCAAAGTCAACAAGATCCGTCCGTCAATATCAGACAGGCAAAAGTTGAAATTGATATGCTGAAATTGACATGCTGAAACAGCTGCGACGTCCCCATAGGTGAACGATGATTGGCTAATGGTGCAGTAGGGGCCCTTTCACGATAAGCCAAACTCAGGCATTGGTTCAGTTTAACACAAATCACACCCAAAACCCAGTTGACCGGGATTCCGCCTTGTTTTTCTCTCTGATTAATATGCAACCCTGTTACATTCTTGACTCAACTTTTCCTGGCAGACTGTATCATTGTAGAAGCTTCACTCAAAAAACAAAAATACATGCAAATGATGATTTGACTACAGTATATTATACTGCGTTTGTGAAAGTATAACGTTGCTTTACGGCCATACCACCCTGACCAAACGCCTGATCTCGTTTGATCTCGGAAGCCAAGCAGTGTCGGCCTGGTTAGTACTTGATGTGGGAGACCGCCAGGGAATACCAAGGTGCTGTAAGCTTTTTTTCATTTTCATCAGGAGACATGGTAAACATTTTACATCAACAAAATTACATGCTATGATGATTTGACCATTTAAATATAGTGCGTTTGTGACAGTTAAAGTTGCTTACGGCCATACCAACCCTGAACATGCCTGATCTCGGAGCAAAAGCAGTGACGGAGCCTCGTTATTACTTGGATGGGACAGACCACCTGGGAATACATGGTGCTGTAAGCATTTACATATTACATTAACAGTTTACAGACATCAAAATACACGCAATGATGTATTTTACCACTTATATAAACTGCGTTTGTGACATTCACCAATTGCTTATGGCCGTACCACCCAGCAACACGCCAGATCTCGTCTGATCTCGAAGCTAAGCAGTGTAAGCCGTTTCGTACTTGGACTGGTAACCGCCAGGGAATACCCGGGTGGCTCGTAAGCTTTTCAATTTTCATCAGGAGACATGGTAACATTTACATCATCAAAATACATGCAAAGATGATTTATGAAACCACATATATATACTGCGTTTTTTTTTTTATTTTGTGACGGTTTACCATTGCTTACCGCCCAAACCACCCTGAACACTCGGCTGTTCACGTCTGATCCTCAAGTGGAAGCTAACATGTAGGGTCTGTATAGTTCTTGGTGGGAGAACGCCTGGGAATACCAGGTGCAGTAGGCTTTTCAATCACATCGATGAGACATGGTAACAATTACTATCATCAAAATACATCAATGATCATTTGAAACACTTATATATACAGCTTTAGTGACAATAAATAACTATTGCTTACGGCGCCATACCAACCTGAACAACGCCGTGATCTCGTCTGATCACGGAAGCTAAGCACGGTCGGGCCAGGTTAGTACTTGGCTGGGAGACCGCCTGGGAATACTAGTTGCACTAAGCCTACTCATATTTTCATCATGAGACATGGTAACCTTAACATCATAAAAATACTTGCAATGATGATTTTTTGACCACTTAAATATAACCTGCGTTTGAGACAGTTTACCTATTGCTTACGGCCATATCCACCATGAACAAACGTATGCCTGATCTCGTCTGAACACAAAGCAAAGCATGTCGGGCCTGTTAGTAACTTAGATTGGAGACCGCCTCGGAATACAAGGTCTGTAAAGCTATTCATTCTCAACAGGAGACATGGTAACATTTTACAATCATCAAAAACATGCAATTATCGTTTTTGATCACATATATATACTGCTTTAGTGACATTTGAAGTTTCTTACGCCATACCAACCTGAACAAGCCGATCCTCTTCTGATACTCGAAGCTAAGCACGGTCGGTGCCCAGGTAGTACTTGGATTGGAGACCGCCTGGAATACCCAAGGTGCTGTAAGCTTTTCATTCTCATCAGGAGACCTGGGTAACATTTACATCAACAAATATAATCAAATGCTCGATTTTGACCACTTGTATATACTGTCTTATTGACATTTGACCATTGCTTACGTCCATACCAATCTGAACAAGCCCTATCATCGTCTGATTCTCGAAGCTAATCACGGTCGGTGCCTGGTTAGTACTTTGATGGGAGACCGCCTGGTAATACCAGGTGCTGTAAAGCTTTTCAATTCATTCAGGAGACTAAGGTAACATTTACCTCACATCAAAATACATGCAATGATGGTATTGACCACTATATATATACTTAGCGTATATGTCAGTTACCATAGCTTATTGGGCCATCACCACCCTGAACACGCCTGATATCATCTGATCTCGGAAGCTAGGCCTGGTTCGAACTGGATGGGAAACCGCCTGGTAATACCAGGTGCTGTAGAAGCTTTTTCATTCTCATCAGGAGACATGGAACATTTACATCAACCAAAATACATGCACATATGATTTTGATCACTTATATATACTTGCTAAGTGACATTTGGAACGTTTGCTTACAGCCATACCAAACTGACAATGCCCGATCGTTCGACTGATTCACGGAAGCTAATCTCAAGGTCGGGCCTGTTTAGTACTTGGATGGGAGACCGCCTGTAAAACAGGAGCTGAAAGCTATTCATTCTCAATCAGGAGACGCTGGTAACATTTACATCAACAAAATACATGCAATGATGATTTTGACCACTATATTTATACTTGCTTTGTGACAGTTAAACGTTGCCCTTACGGCCATACCACCCTGAAATGCGCTTGCTCTCATTTGATCTCCGAAGCTTAAGTATTGTCGGGCCTGGTTAGTAACTTGGATGGGAGACCGCCTGAGAATACTAATACTGTAACATTCATTTCATCAGGAGACATGGTAACATTGTCCATCATCAAAAATACATGCAATGTTGCTCTTTGACCACTTATAAATACTGCGTTTTGTGACAGTTACCGTTTCCTAACGCCATAGACCAACCTGAACACCGCCCGAGTCTCGTCTGACTCGGAAGCTAAGCACGTCCGACGCACCCCAACCTGGTTAGCACTTGGATAGGTAGAAACCGCCTGGGATAACTAGGTTCTGTAAGACCTTTTCTTTACATCAGGAGACATGGTAACATTACATCATCAAAATACATGCAATGAGATTTTGACCACTTATTAAATACTGCGTTTGTGACAGTTACGAATGCTTACGGCCATACCCACCAAACCCTGAACACAGCCTGATCTTCAACTGATCTCAGGAAGCTAACAGTGTAGGGCCTGGGTAGTACTATGATGTTTAGAAACGCCTAGGAATACCAGGTGCTGTAAAGCTTTCAATCTCATCAGTAGACATGGTAACATTAACATCATCAAAATACATCAATAAGATTTTGACCACTTATATATACTGCGTTTGTGACCAGTTTACCATTGCTTACGGCCAAACCACCCTGAACACGGCTGTTCTCGTCTGATCACGGAAGCTACTGCAGTGTATGGCCTGGTTAGTACTTGGATGGAGACCGCCTGAAAATACTCAGATGCTGTAACCTTTCCTTTTCATCAGGAGACCATGGTATCATTTACATCATCAAAAAACATGCAATGATGATTTTGACCACTTATATATACTTCACGTTTGTTGACAGTCACCATTGCTTTACGGCCATAACAATCCTGAACACCGACTGATTCTTGTCTGAATCTCGGAGCTAAACATGTAAGGCCTGGTAGTACTTGGATGGGAGACCGCCTGGGAATACCAGGTGCTGAAAGCTTTTTTCATTCTTCATCAGGAGACATGGAAACAAATTACATCATCAAAATACATGCCAATGAAGATTTTAGACCACTTATATATCCTGAGCGATTGTTGACAGTTAATGTACTTACGGCATACACCACACCACTGAAAACGCCTGATCTCAATTGATGCTCCGAAGATTTAAGCAAGTGTCGGGCCTGGTTAGTACTTGATGGAGACCGCCTGTAAATACTATATGCTGTAAGCCTTTCATTATCATCATGAGACCTGGTAACATTTACATCATCAAAATACATACAATGATGATTTTGACCACTTATATATACTGCGTTTGTGACCGTTAACGTTGCTTACGGCCATACCACCCTGAACACGCCTGATCTCGTTTGATGTCGGAAGTTAAGCAGTGTTTGGCCTGGTCAGTACTTGGATGGGAGACCGCCTGAGAATACCAGGTGCTGTAAGCTTTTCATTCTCATCAGGAGACATGGTAACATTTACGTCATCAAAATACATGCAATGATCATTTTGACCACTTATATATACTGCTTTAGTGACATTTGACATTGCTTACGGCCATACCAACCTGAACGCGCCCGATCTCGTCTGATCTCGGAAGCTAAGCACGGTCGGGCCTGGTTAGTACTTGGATGGGAGACTGCCTGGGAATACCAGGTGCTGTAAGCTTTTCATTCTCATCAGGAGACATGGTAACATTTACATCATCAAAATACATGCAATGATGATTTTGACCACTTATATATACTGCGTTTGTGACAGTTACAATTGCTTACGGCCATACCACCCTGAACACGCCTGATCTCGTCTGATCTCGAAAGCTAAGCATGCTCGGGCCTGGTTAGTGCTTGGATGGGAGACCGCCTGGGAATAACAGGTGCTGTAAGCTTTTCATTCTCATCATGAGACATGGTAACATTTACATCATCAAAATACATGCAATGATGTAAGTACTTGAGATCAGACGAGATCGGGCGTGTTCAGGTTGGTGTGGCCGTAAGCAATGTCAAATGTCACTAAAGCAGTATATATAAGTCGTGAAAATGATCATTGCATGTATTTTGATGATGTAATGAAGGCAAAGATTCTATGCCATCATGATCAAAGGAAAACATTTCATGACATCATCATCAAAGGAAAACAATTGAGGACATCATCAAAGGAAGACATCCCATGACGTCATCGCCCTGTTTCATCCATCGTTTCTTTTGTATGTGCGTGAGAATGCCGGGAACTACGTACGGATGTAACGTTACTCCATGTGAGCGCATGTAGTCGCATATGCGTCTGTAGGTGCGCGAAAACGATATACAAAAATTAGACCAACATGCTCCCATAACTGTGTGTAAAGGTTTGTTTAAGCCTCATCCACATTGTATAATCAATATGTTTGTGTCACGTGTAGTTTAATCATGTGCGGCTGATTCTTCATCGTATTTCCCTCTGAGGTACATAATGGTCTAGTTGGAACCTATTAACAGCGCTACTTGTGGCTTTACTACACAATGATGTAAGTATTATGTAAATTAGTTCTGTTTTTGCGTTTCTTTCGGGCAATACAGCAAACCCCAACGTCTGAGGTGGTAGCCGACGTGTGCTTTCGAGATTTGTCATTAGAAATATTGACAAGTGTTTTAGTAACATTGCTTGTATTTTGCATCAGTTTGCTGTTATCCACAATTTGAACTGACGCCAAAATAAAACGAAGCCAGTGGAGATAACGTGGTCGTTAGCATACGGTGGAGTGGGGAGCTAACTACGGGGCTAAGTTAACGTGCTAACGGCCAATTTCAATGTGTCAGAATGTGTCTGTATGTATGTTAGTATTTTATTTTTATTTAACCTTTGTTTACCTAGGCAAGCAATTAGAAACAGTTTTACGGCTATAGTTGTGTTGTCATTTGTATTGCTGTAAGTTTTCTGTTTGCCTTGGAACAGGCTAACCGGCAGGACTATTTTACGTTATTCCCCGTGGAGAAATGAAGGTTTTACAGACAATGCAAAATGATAAAACAAACCAAAACCAAAGGAGAGAAACTATATAAAAGTAAATATGTTAAAGGTACAAAAATAATTACATCTACTACTATTTATTACTAATACTGATACAGTTGGTAGAAGAGTGGTAGTGGTGATTTTGGTTGCTCATTCCAAAATCTGACGACATATATTATCATATCAATAGTACCATCGGACGGCAGTGTTATAGATCTCACTATGTGACACTCAAGATTGAAAGGTGTTAATGAAAACTTTGATCGAGGAACCTAAATGAAAACACAACCAGAGTGAGAGAAAAGAAAATTATCACAGAAAACAGAAGAAATCTGGAAAATCTTTCCCACACTCTCTCTTCCTAGCGCACTCCTCACAAAATTTACATAGAATGTGCCATAGAATGTTTTCCTTCATGATGTCATAGAATTCTGTCCTTTCATCAAATCTTTTCCTTTGGCCATGATGGCATAGAATCTTTGCCTTTGATCTTACTGAAAGTTTGTTTTATACAAGCCTCTGTGGATCTGTACATTCTTTAGTGCTTCTCACAGTTATAAATTGACTGCAAGCAAGACAAGGAACACACTTGAATAGAGCATGGTTCATTGATTTTCGTTCAAAGTTTTACAAAACATTTCCCGAATAACAAGCATCAATGGCAACCAACAAAACAGCAAAAGAGCTGAATATCTCAGCAGGGACATCTCTGGGAAATTGCCTGAAAGTGCAATCTTTCCTCAGAGAGGGCGGCTTTGAATTTGTTACCATTTTCATCAGGAGACATGGTAACATTTACATCATCAAAATACATGCAATGATCATTTTGACCACTTATTTATACTGCTTTAGTGATGTTTGACATTGCTTACGGCCATACCACCCTGAACACGCTTGATCTCATCTAATCTCGGAAGCTAAGCAGTCTAGGGCCTTGTTAGTACTTGGATGGGAGACCGCCTGGGAATACCAGGTGCTGTAAGCTTTTCATTCTCATCAGGGGACATGGTAACATTTACATCATCAAAATACATGCAATGATCATTTTGATCACTTATATATACTGCTTTAGTGACATTTGACTTTGCTTACGGCTAGGGCAAACTGAACAAGCCAGATCTCGTCTGATCTCGGAAGCTAAGCATGGTCGGGCCTGGTCAGTTCTTGGATGGGAGACCGCCTGGGAATACCAGGTCCTGTAAGCTTTTCATTTTCATCAGGAGACATGGTAACATTTAAATCATCAAAAGACATGCAATGATCATTTTGATCACTTATATAACTGCTTTAGTGACATTTGACGTTGCTTACGGCAATACCAACCTGAACACGCCTGATCTCGTTTGATCTCGGAAGTTAAGCAGTGTCGGGCCTGGTTAGTACTTGGATGGGAGACCGCCTGGGAATACTAGGTGCTGTAAGCCTTTCATTTTCATCTGGAGACATGGTAACATTTACATCATCAAAATACATGCAATGATGATTTTGATCACTTATATATACTGCGTTTGTGACAGTTGCCATTGCTAACGGCCATACCACCGTGAACACGCCTGATCTCATCTGATCTCGGAAGCTAAGCAGTGTAGGGCCTGGTTAGTACTTGGATCGGAGACCGCCTGGGAATACCAGGTCCTGTAAGCTTTTCATTCTCATCAGGAGACATGGTAACATTTACATCATCAAAAGACATGCAATGATCATTTTGATCACTAATATATACTGCTTTAGTGACATTTGACGTTGCTTACGGCCATACCAACCTGAACAAGCCCGATCTCGTCTGATCTAGGAAGCTAAGCATGGTCGGGCCTGGTTAGTACTTTTATGGGAGACCGCCTGGGAATACCAGGTGCTGTAATCTTTTCATTTTCATCAGGAGACATGGTAACATTTACATCATCAAAATACATGCAATGATGATTTTGACCACTTATATTTACTGCGTTTGTGACAGTCACCATTGCTTACGGCCATACCACCCTGAACACGCCTGATCTCATCTGATCTCGGAAGCTAAGCACGGTCGGGCCTGGTTAGTACTTGGATGGGAGACCGCCTGGGAATACTACGTGCTGTAAGCCTTTCATTCTCATCAGGATACATGGTAACATTTACATCATCAAAATACATGAAATGATCATTTTGACCACTTATATATACTGCGTTTGTGACAGTTACCGTTGCTTACGGCCATACCAACCTGAACAATCCCGATCTCGTCTAATCTCGGAAGCTAAGCACGATCGGCCCTGGTTAGTACTTGGATGGGAGACCGCTTGGGAATACCAGGTGCTGTACGCTTTTCATTTTCATCAGGAGGCATGGAAACATTTACATCATCAAAATACATGCAATGATGATTTTGACCACTTATATATACTGCGTTTGTGACAGTTACCATTGCTTACGGCCATACCACCCTGAACAAGCCTGATCTCGTCTGATCTCGGAAGCTAAGCAGTGTAGGGCCTGGTTAGTACTTGGATGGGAGACGGCCTGGGAATACCAGGTGCTGTAAGCTTTTCATTCTCATCAGGAGACATGGTAACATTTACATCATCCAAATACATGCAATGATGATTTTGAGCACTTATATATACTGCGTTTGTGAGAGTTAACGTTGCTTACGGCCATACCACACTGAACACGCCTGATCTCATTTGATATCCGAAGTTAAGCAGTGTCCGGCCTGGTTAGTACTTGTTATGGGAGACCGCCTGGGAATACCAGGTGCTGTACGCTTTTCATTTTCATCAGGAGACATGGTAACATTTACATCATCAAAATACATGCAATGATGATTTTGACCACTTATATATACTGCGTTTGTGACAGTTACCATTGCTTACGGCCATACCACCCTGAACAAGTCTGATCTCGGAAGCTCAGCAGTGCAGGGCCTGGTTAGTACTTGGATGGGAGACGGCCTGGGAATACCAGGTGCTGTAAGCTTTTCATTCTCATCAGGAGACATGGTAACATTTACATCATCCAAATACATGCAATGATGATTTTGAGCACTTATATATACTGCGTTTGTGACAGTTAACGTTGCTTACGGCCATACCAACCTGAACACGCCCAGGTCCTGTAAGCCTTTCATTTTCATCAGGGGACACAGGAACATTTCCATCATCATAATATATGCAATATTGATTTTGACCACTTATATGTACCGCTTTTGTGACTGACACCATACCACCTCGTAAGACGCCCGTGTTTGCTTGTCTCGCTTGCTTTCAGTTTGAAAGTCTAACAGAATCTACGGACCCACCTAGACTTGTATAAAACAAACTTTCAATAAGATCAAAGGCAAAGATTCTATGCCATCATGATCAAAGGAAAACATTTCATGACATCATCATCAAAGGAAAACAATTGAGGACATCATCAAAGGAAGACATCCCATGACGTCATCGCCCTGTTTCATCCATCGTTTCTTTTGTATGTGCTCGTGAGCATGTACGGAACTACGTATGGATGTAACGTTACTCCATGTGCGCGCATGTAGTCGCACGTGCGTCTGTACGTGCGCGAAAACAACACACAAGAATTAGACCAACATGCTCCCATAACTGTGTGTAAAGGTTTGTTTAAGCCTCATCCACATTGTATAATCAATATGTTTGTGTCACGTGTAGTTTAATCATGTGCGGCTGATTCTTTATCGTATTTCCCTCTGAGGTACATAATAGTCTAGCTGGAACCTATTAACAGCGCTACTTGTGGCTTTACTTCACAATGATGTAAGTATTATAGAAATTAGTTCTTTTTTGCGTTTTTTTCGGGTAATACAGCAAACCCCAACGTCTGAGGTGGTAGCCGACGTGTGCTGTCGAGATTTGTCACTAGAAATATTGACAAGTGGTTTCCTAACATTGCTTGTAGTTTGCATCAATTTGCTGTTGTCCACAATTTGAATTGACGTCAAAATAAAACGAGGCCAGTGGAGATAACGTGGTCGTTAGCATACGGGGGAGTGGGGAGCTAACTACGGGGCTAAGTTAACGTGCTAACGGCCAATTTCAATGTGTCAGAAATTTTGAAAATCTTTCCCACACTTTCTCTTCCTAGCCCACTCCTCACAAAATTTACATAGAATGTGCCATAGAATGTTTTCCTTCATGATGTCATAGAATTCTGTCCTTTGATGATTTCATCAAATCTTTTCCTTTGGCCATGATGGCATAGAATCTTTGCCTTTGATCTTACTGAAAGTTTGTTTTATACAAGCCTCTGTGGATCTGTACATTCTTTAGTGCTTCTCAGAGTTACAAATTGACTGCAAGCAAGACAAGGAACACACTTGAATAGAGCATGGTTCATTGATTTTTGTCCAAAGTTTTACAAAACATTTCCCGAATAACAAGCATCAATGGCAACCAACAAAACAGCAAAAGAGCTAAATATCTCAGTAGGGAGCACTCTGGGAAATTGCCTGAAAGTGCAATCTTTCCTCAGAGAGTGCAGCTTTGAATTTGTTACCAAATGCTGCAAAAACCAACGAGAAAGTCGGCGTCAAAGTCAACAAGAGCCGTCCGGCAATTTTCAGACAGGCAAAAGTTGAAATTGATATGCTGAAATTGACATGCTGAAACAGCTGCGACGTCCCGCATAGGTGATGATGATTGCTAAGGTGCAGTAGCCTTTCACGATAAGCCAATCTCAGCAGTGTTCAGTTTAAAACACAAATCACACTCAAGCCCTGGTTGTACCGGGTCGCCTTGTTTTTCTCTCTGATTCATATCTACCTGTTACATTCTGACTCTACTTCCTGGCAGACTGTATCATTGTAGACGCTTCAGCTCAAAAACAAAAATGCATGCAATGATGATTTTGACCACTTATAATATACTGCGTTTGTGACAGTTACCATTGCTTACGGCCCATACCACCCTGAAAACGCCTGATCTCGGAAGCTAAGCGTGTAGGCCTGGTTAGTACTGGATGGTGAGACCGCCTGGGAATACCAGGTACTGTAAGCTTTTCTTTTTCATCAGGAGACATGGTAACATTTACATCATCAAAATACATGCAATGATCATTTTGACCACTTAAAATATACTGCTTTAGTGACATTTGACGTTGCATACGGCCATACCAACCTGAACAAGCCCGATCTCGTCTTATCTCGGAAGCTAAGCACGGTCGGGCCTGGTAGTACTTGGATGGGAGACTGCCTGGGAATACCAGGTGCTGTAAGCTTTTCATTCGCATCAGGAGACATGGTAACATTTGCATCATCAAAATACATGCAATGATCATTTTGACCACTTATATATACTGCGTTTGTGACAGTTACCATGCTTAAGGCCATACCACCCTGAACACCCCTTGATCTCATTTTGATCTCGGAAGCTAAGGCCCTTGTTAGTACTTGGATGGAGACCGCCTGCGAATACTAGGTGCTGTAAGCCTTTCATTTTCATCAGGAGACATGGTAAACATTTACATCATCAAAATACAGCAATGATCATTTTGATCACTTATATATACTGCGTTTGTGACAGTTAACGTTGCTTACGCCATACCACCCTGAACACGCCTGATCTCGTCTGATCCTGAAGCTATGCAGCGTCGGGCCTGGTTAGTACTTGATGGGAGACCGCCTGGGAATACCAGGTGTTGTAAGCCTTTCATTTTCATCATGAGACATGGTAACATTTACATCATCAAAATACATGCAATGATCATTTTGAGCACTTATATATACTGCTTTAGTGACATTTGACATTGCTTACGGCCATACTAACCGAACACGCCCGATCTTGTCTGATCTTGGAAGCTAACCACGGTCGGCCCCTGGTTAGTACTTGGATTGGAGACCGCTGGGAATACCAGGTGCTGTAGCTTTTCATTCTCATCAGGAAACATTGGTACATTTAAAATCATCAAAAACATGCAATGATGATTTTGAGCACTTATATATACTGATTTAGTGACATTTGACATTGCTTACGGCCATACCTACCTGAACACGTCTGATCTCAGAAGCTAAGCACGGTCGGGCCTGGTTAGTACTTGGATGGGAGACCGCCTGGGAATACTAGGTGCTGTAAGCCTTTCATTTTCATCAGTAGACATGGTAACATTACATCATCAAAATACAACCCAATGATGAATTTGACCACTTATATATACTGCGTTTGTGACAGTTAACGTTGCATACAGCCATACCACCCTGAACACCGCCTGATCTCTTTCTGATCTCGGAAATGCTAAGCATGCTCGGGCCTCGTTAGTACTTGGATGGGAGACCGCCTGGGAATAACAGTGCTGTAAGCTTTTCATTCTCATCAGGAGACATGGTAACATTTACATCATCAAAATACATGCAATGATCATTTTAAATCACTTATATATACTGCTTTAGTGACATTTGACATTGCTTACGGCCATACCAACCTGAACACGCCCGATCTCGTCTGATCTCGGAAGCTATGCAGCGTCGGCCTGGTTAGTACTTGGATGGAGACCGCCTGTAATACTAGATGCTGTAAGCCTTTCATTTTCATCAGGAGACATGGTAACATTTACATCATCAAAAACATGCAATGATCCTTTTGATCACTTTTTATACTGCGTTTGTGACAGTCACCATTGCTTACGGCCATAACTCCTGAACACGCCTGATCTTGTCTGATCTCGAAGCTAAACAGTGTAGGGCCTGGTTAGTACTTGTATTGGGAGACCGCCTGGGAATACCAGGTGCTGTAAGCTTTTCATTCTCATCAGGAGACATTGTAACATTAAAAATCATCAAATACATGCAATGATCATTTTCACCACTTAAATATAATGCTTTAGTAACATTTGACATTGCTTACGGCCATACCAAACTGAGCACTCCCGATCTTGTCTGATCTGGAAGCTAAGCACGGTCGGCTTGGTTAGTACTTGGATGGGAGACCGAATGGAGAATACCAGGTGCTGTAAGCTTTTCTTTTTCATCAGGAGACATGGTAACATTTACATCATCAAAATACATGCAATGATCATTTTGACCACTTATATATACTGCGTTTGTGACAGTTAACGTTGCTTTACGGCCATACCACCCTAAAACACGCCTGATCTGTCTGAGCTAGGAAGCTATTCCAGCGTCGGTCCTGGTTCGTACTTGGATGGGAGACCGCCTGGAATACCAGGTGCTGTAAGCTTTTCATTTTCATGAGGAGACATGGTAACATTTACATCATCAAAATACATGCAATGATCATTTTGATCACTTATATATAACTGCTTTAGTGACATTTGACATTGCTTACGGCCATACCAACCTGAACACGCCCGATCTCGTCTGATCTCGGAAGCTATGCAGTGTAGGGCCTGGTTAGTACTTGGATGGGAGACCGCCTGTAAATACTAGATGCTGTAAGCCTTTCATTTTCATCAGGAGACATGGTAACATTTACATCATCAAAATACATGCAATGATGATTTTGACCACTTATATATACTACGTTTGTGACAGTCAACATTGCTTATGGCCATAACATCCTGAACACGCCTGATCTTGTCTGATCTTGGAAGCTAAACAGTGTAGGGCCTGGTTAGTACTTGGATGGGAGACCGCCTGGGAATACCAGCTGCTGTAAACTTTTCATTCTCATCAGGAGACATGGTAACATTTACATCATCAAAATACATGCAATGATGATTTTGAACACTTATATATACTGCGTTTGTGACAGTTAACGTTACTTACGGCCATACCACCCTGAAAACGCCTGATCTCATTTGATCTCCGAAGTTAAGCAGTGTCGGGCCTGGTTAGTACTTGGATGGGAGACAGCCTGTAAATACTAGATGCTGTAAGCTTTTCATTTTCATCAGGAGACATGGTAACATTTACATCATCAAAATACATGCAATGATCTTTTGATCACTTATTTATACTGCGTTTGTGACAGTCACCATTGCTTACGGCCAAAAACATCCTGAACACGCTGATCTTGTCTGATCTCGGAAGCTAAACAGTGTAGGGCCTGTTTAGTACTTGGATGGGAGACCGCCTGGGAATACCAGGTGCTGTAAGCTTTTCATTCTCATCAGGAGACATGGTAACATTTACATCATCAAAATACATGCAATGATGATTTGATCACTTAAATATAATGCTTTAGTAACATTTGACATTGCTTACGGCCATACCAACCTGAGCACGCCCGATCTTGTCTGATCTCGGAAGCTAAGCACGGTCGGGCTTGGTTAGTACTGGGATGGGAGACCGCCTGGGAATACCAGGTGCTGTAAGCTTTTCATTTACATCAGGAGACATGGTAACATTTACATCATCAAAATACATGCAATGACGATTTTGAGCACTTATATATACTGCTTTAGTGACATTTGATATTGCTTACGAACATACTAACCTGAACACGCCTAATCTCGTCTGCTCTTGGAAGCTAAGCACGGTCGGGCCTGGTTAGTACTTGGATGGCAGACCGCCTGGGAATACTAGAATGCTGTAAGCCTTTCATTTTCATCAGGAGACATGGTAACATTTACATCATCAAATACTTTGCAATGATCATTTTGACCACTTATATATACTGCGTTTGTGACAGTCACCATTGCTTACGGCCATAACATCCTGAACACGCCTGATCTCGTCTGATCTCGGAAGCTAAGCAGTGTAGGGCCTGGTTAGTACTTGGATGGGAGACCGCCTGGGAATACTAGGTGCTGTAAGCTTTTCATTCTCATCAGGAGACATGGTAACATTTACATCATCAAAAACATGCAATGATCATTTTGACCACTTATATATAGTGCTTTAGTGACATTTGACATGGCTTAGGGGCCATACCAACCTGAACAAGCCCGATCTCGTCTGATCTCGGAAGCTAAGCGCGATCGGCCTGGTTAGTACTTGGATGGGAGACCGCCTGGGAATACTAGGTGCTGTAAGCCTTTCATTTTCATCAGGAGATATGGTAACATTTACATCATCAAAATACATGCAATGATGATTTTGACCACTTATATATTCTGCATTTGTGACAGTTACCATTGCTTACGGCCAGACCACCCTGAACACGCCTGATCTCGTTCTGATCTCGGAAGCTAAGCAGTGTAGGGCCTGGTTAGTACTTGGATGGGATACAGCCTGGGAAATTTACCAGGTGCTGTAAGCTTTTCATTCTCATCAGGAGACATGGTAACATTTACATCATCAAAATACATGCAATGATCATTTTGATCACTTATATATACTGCTTTAGTGACATTTGACATTGCTTACGGCCATACCAACCTGAACACGCCCGATCTCGTCTGATCTCGGAAGCTAAGCGCGGTCGGGCCTGGTTAGTACTTGGATGGGAGACCGCCTGGGAATACCAGGTGCTGTAAGCATTTCATTTTCATCAGGAGACATGGTAACATTTTACATCATCAAAATACATGCAATGATGATTTTGACCACTTATTATATAACTGCGTTTGTGACAGTTACAATTGCTTACGGCCATACCACCCTGAACACGCCTGATCTCGTCTGATCTCGGAAGTTAAGCAGTGTAGGGCCTGGTTAGTAATTGGATGGGAGACCGCCTGGGAATACCAGGTGCTGTAAGCTTTTCATTCTCATCAGGAGACATGGTAACATTTACATCATCAAAATACATGCAATGATGATTTTGACCACTTATATATACTGCGTTTGTGACAGTTAACATTACTTACGGCCATACCACCCTGAAAACGCCTGATCTCATTTGATCTCCGAAGTTAAGCAGTGTCGGGCCTGGTTAGTACTTGGATGGGAGACCGCCTGTAAATACTAAAAGCTGTAAGCCTTTCATTTTCATCAGGAGACATGGTAACATTGACATCATCAAAATACATGCAATGATGATTTTGACCATTTATATATACTGCGTTTGTGACAGTCACCATTGCTTACGGCCATAACATCCTGAACACGCCTGATCTCGGAAGCTAAACAGTGTAGGGCCTGGTTAGTACTTGGATGGGAGACCGCCTGGGAATACCAGGTGCTGTAAGCTTTTCATTCTCATCAGGAGACATGGTAACATTTACATCATCAAAATACATGCAATGATGATTTTGACCACTTATATATACTGCGTTTGTGACAGTTAACGTTGCATACGGCCATACCACCCTGAACACGTCTGATCTCGGAAGCTAAGCATGGTCGGGCCTGGTTAGTTCTTGGATGGGAGACCGCCTGGGAATATCAGGTGCTGTAAGCCTTTCATTTTCATCAGGAGACATGGTAACATTTACATCATCGAAATACATGCAATGATCATTTTGACCACTTATATATACTGCTTTAGTGACAGTAACCACCGCTTACGGCCATACCACCCTGAACACGCTGATCTCATCTGATCTCGGAAGCCAAGGTCCTGGTTAGAAACTTGGATGGGAGACCGTCTGGGAATACCAGGTGCTGTAAGCTTTTCATTTTCATCAGGAGACATGGTAACATTTACATCATCAAAATACATGCAATGATGATTTTGACCACTTATATATACTGCGTTTGTGACAGTTACCATTGCTTATGGCCATACCACCCAGAACACGCCTGATCTCGTCTAATCTCGGAAGCTAAGCATGGACGGCCCTGGTTAGTACTTGAATGGGAGGCTGCCCGGGAATACCAGGTCCTGTAAGCCTTTCATTTTCATCAGGGGACACAGGAACATTTCCATCATCATAATACATGCAATATTGATTTTGACCACTTATATGTACCGCTTTTGTGACTGACACCATACCACCTTGTAAGACGCCCGTGTTTGCTTGTCTCGCTTGCTTTCAGTTTGAAAGTCTAACAGAAATCTACGGACCCACCTAGGTTTGTATAAAACAAACTTTCAATAAGATCAAAGGCAAAGATTCTATGCCATCATGATCAAAGGAAAACATTTCATGACATCATCATCAAAGAAAAACAATTGAGGACATCATCAAAGGAAGACATCCCCTGGCGTCATCGCCCTCTTTCATCCATGTGCGTGAGCATGCACGGGACTACGGATGGATGTAACGTTACTCCATGTGCGCATGTAGTCGCACGTGCGTCTGTACGCGTGCGAAAACAATACACAAAAATTAGACCAACATGCTCCCATAACTGTGTGTAAAGGTTTGTTTAAGCCTCATCCACATTGTATAATCAATATGTTTGTGTCACGTGTAGTTTACTCATGTGCGGCTGATTCTTTATCGTATTTCCCTCTGAGGTACATAATGGTCTAGCTGGAACCTATTAACAGCGCTACTTGTGGCTTTACTACACAATGATATAAGTATTATGTAAATTAGTTCTATTTTTGCGTTTCTTTCGGGCAATACAGCAAACCCCAACGTCTGAGGTGGTAGCCCGTTGTGTGCTGCGAACTGGTACAGCGTTAAATAGTTGTACAACTACAACTATAGCCGAAGAGTCAACCTTAACATATTTGAGTGTTTATGCTCTAATGCTGGACTTTTTATGAGACATGTATAAAAGAGTGATCTATGAAAATAAAAAAGACCCCAGTTAGTTGTCATTAGATGTAAATGAATGACTTGAATCGTGAATTAGAGATAAGGCAGGACTATTTTACGTTATTCCCCGTGGAGAAAAAGAAGGTTTTACAGACAATGCAAAATGATAAAAACAAACAAAAACCAAAGGAGAGAAACTATATAAAAGTAAATATGTTAAAGGTACAAAAATAATTACATCTACTACTATTTATTACTAATACTGATACAGTTGGTAGAAGAGTGGTAGTGGTGATTTTGGTTGCTCATGCCAAAATCTGACGACGTATATTATCATATCAATAGTACCATCGGACGGCAGTGTTATAGATCTCACTATGTGACACTCAAGATTGAAAGGTGTTAATGAAAACTTTGATGGAGGAACCTAAATGAAAACACAACCAGAGTGAGAGAAAAGAAAATGATCACAGAAAACAGAAGAAATTTGGAAAATCTTTCCCACACTCTCTCTTCCTAGCGCACTCCTCACAAAATTTACATAGAATGTGCCATAGAATGTTTTCCTTCATGATGTCATAGAATTCTGTCCTTTCATCAAATCTTTTCCTTTGGCCATGATGGCATAGAATCTTTGCCTTTGATCTTACTGAAAGTTTGTTTTATACAAGCCTCTGTGGATCTGTACATTCTTTAGTGCTTCTCAGAGTTACAAATTGACTGCAAGCAAGACAAGGAACACACTTGAATAGAGCATGGTTCATTGATTTTCGTCCAAAGTTTTACAAAACATTTCCCGAATAACAAGCATCAATGGCAACCAAGAAAACAGCAAAAGAGCTGAATATCTCAGTAGGGAGCACTCTGGGAAATTGCGTGAAAGTGCAATCTTTCCTCAGAGAGGGCGGCTTTGAATTTGTTACCAAATGCTGCAAAAACCAACGAGAAAGTCGGCGTCAAAGTCAACAAGAGCCGTCCGGAAATTTTCAGACAGGCAAAAGTTGAAATTGATATGCTGAAATTGACATGCTGAAACAGCTGCGACGTCCGCCTAGGTGATGATGATTGGCTAAGGTGCAGTAGGCCTTTCACGATAAGCCAATCTCAGGCAGTGTTCAGTTTAAACACAAATCACACCCAAACCCTGGTTGGACCGGGTCGCCTTGTTTTTCTCTCTGATTAATATCTACCTGTTACATTCTGACTCTACTTCCTGGCAGACTGTATCATTGTAGAAGCTTCAGCTCAAAAACAAAAATACATGCAATGATGATTTTGACCACTTATATAAACTGCGTTTGTGAAAGTTAATGTTGCTTACGGCCATACCACCCTGAACACGCCTGATCTCTTTTGATCTCGGAAGCCAAGCAGTGTCGGGCCTGGTTAGTACTTGGATGGGAGACCGCCTGGGAATACCAGGTGCTGTAAGCTTTTCATTTTCATCAGGATACATGGTAACATTTACATCATCAAAATACATGAAATGATCATTTTGACCACTTATATATGCTGCTTTCGTGATGTTTGACATTGTTTACGGCCATACCAACCTGAACACGGCCGATTTCGGAAGCTAAGCACGGTCTGGCCTGGTTAGTACTTGGATGGGAAACTACCTGGGAATACCAGTTGCTGTAAGCTTTTCATTTTCATCAGGAGGCATGGTAATATTTACATCATCAAAATACATGCAATGATCATTTTGACCACTTATATATACTGCTTTAGTGACATTTGACATTGCTTACGGCCATACCACCCTGAACAAGCCTGATCTCGTCTGATCTCGGAAGCTAAGCATGGTCGGGCCTGGTTAGTACTTGGATGGGAGACCGCCTGGGAATACTAGGTGCTGTAAGCATTTACATTATTACTTTAACATTTACATCATCAAAATACATGCAATGATCATTTTTATCACTTATATATACTGCGTTTGTGACAGTAGCATTGCTTACGGCCATACCACCCTGAAAACGCCTGATCTCATTTGATCTCCGAAGTTAAGCAGTGTCGGGCCTGGTTAGTACTTGGATGGGAGACCGCCTGTGAATACAAATGCTGTAAGCCTTTCTTTTTCATCAGGAGACATGGTAACATTTACATCATCAAAATACATGCAATGATCATTTTGACCACTTATATATACTGCTTTAGTGACATTTGACGTTGCTTACGGCCATACCAACCTGAACAAGCCCGATCTCGTCTGATCTCGGAAGCTAAGCATGGTAGGCCCTGGTTAGTACTTGGATGGGAGACCGCCTGGGAATACCAGGTGCTGTAAGCTTTTCATTCTCATCAGGAGACATGGTAACATTTACATCATCAAAATACATGCAATGATGATTTTGATCACTTATATATACTGCTTTAGTGACATTTGACGTTGCTTACGGCCATACCAACCTGAACAAGCCCGATCTCGTCTGATCTCGGAAGCCAAGCATGGTCGGGTCTGGTTAGTACTTGGATGGGAGACCGCCTGGGAATACCAGGTGCTGTAAGCTTTTCATTCTCATCAGGAGACATGGTAACATTTACATCATCAAAATACATGCAATGATCATTTTGACCACTTATATATACTGCTTTAGTTACATTTGAAGTTGATTACGGCCATACCACCCTGAACACGCCTGATCTTGTCTGATCTCGGAAGCTATGCAGCGTCGGGCCTGCTTAGTACTTGGATGGGAGACCGCCTGAAAATACCAGGTGATGTAAGCTTTTCATTTTCATCAGGAGACATGGTAACATTTACATCATCAATATACATGCAATGATCATTTTGACCACTTATATATACTGCGTTTGTGACAGTTACCATTGCTTACGGCCATACCACCCTGAACACGCCTGATCTCATCTGATCTCGGAAGCTTTGGGCCTGGTTAGTACTTGGATGGGAGACCGCCTGGGAATACTAGGTGCTGTAAGCCTTTCATTTTCATCAGGAGACATGGTAACATTTACATCATCAAAATACATGCAATGATCATTTTGACCACTTATATATACTGCGTTTGTGACAGTCACCATTGCTTACGGCCATAACATACTGAACACGCCTGATCTCGTCTGATCTCGGAAGCTAAGCAGTGTAGGGCCTGGTTAGTACTTGGATGGGAGACCGCCTGGGAATACCAGGTGCTGTAAGCTTTTCATTTTCATCAGGAGACATGGTAACATTTACATCATCAAAATACATGCAATGATCATTTTGACCACTTATATATACTGCGCTTGTGACAGTCACCATTGCTTACGGCCATACCACCCTGAACACGCCTGATCTCGGAAGCTAAGCAGTATAGGGCCTGGTTAGTACTTGGATGGGAGACCGCCTGAGAATACCAGGTGCTGTAAGCTTTTCATTTTCATCAGGAGACATGGTAATATTTACATCATCAAAATACATGCAATGATGATTTTTACCACTTATATATAGTGCGTTTGTGACAGTCACCATTGCTTACGGCCATACCACCCTGAACACGCCTGATCTCGGAAGCTAAGCAGTATAGGGCCTGGTTAGTACTTGGATGGGAGACCGTCTGAGAATACCAGGTGCTGTAAGCTTTTCATTCTCATCAGGAGACATGGTAACATTTACATCATCAAAATACATGCAATGATGATTTTGACCACTTATATATACTGCGTATGTGACAGTCACCATTGCTTACGGCCATACCACCCTGAACACGCCTGATTTCGTCTGATCTCGGAAGCTAAGCAGTGTCGGGCCTGGTTAGTACTTGGATGGGAGACCGCCTGGGAATACCAGGTGCTGTAAGCTTTTCATTCTCATCAGGAGACATGGTAACATTTACATCATCAAAATACATGCAATGATGATTTTGAGCACTTATATATACTGCGTTTGTGACAGTTACCATGGCTTACGGCCATACCAACCTGAACAATCCCGATCTCGTCTGATCTCGGAAGCTAAGCATGGACGGCCCTGGTTAGTACTTGAATGGGAGGCTGCCCGGGAATACCAGGTCCTGTAAGCCTTTCATTTTCATCAGGGGACACAGGAACATTTCCATCATCATAATACATGCAATATTGATTTTGACCACTTATATGTACCGCTTTTGTGACTGACACCATACCACCTTGTAAGACGCCCGTGTTTGCTTGTCTCGCTTGCTTTCAGTTTGAAAGTCTAACAGAATCTACGGACTCACCTAGGTTTGTATAAAACAAACTTTCAATAAGATCAAAGGCAAAGATTCTATGCCATCATGATCAAAGGAAAACATTTCATGACATCATCATCAAAAAAAAACAATTGAGGACATCATCAAAGGAAGACATCCCATGGCGTCATCGCCCTCTTTCATCCATGTGCGTGAGCATGCACGGAACTACGGATGGATGTAACGTTACTCCATGTGCGCATGTAGTCGCACGTGCGTCTGTACGCGTGCGAAAACAATACACAAAAATTAGACCAACATGCTCCCATAACTGTGTGTATAGGTTTGTTTAAGCCTCATCCACATTGTATAATCAATATGTTTGTGTCACGTGTAGTTTAATCATGTGCGGCTGATTCTTTATCGTATTTCCCTCTGAGGTACATAATGGTCTAGCTGGAACCTATTAACAGCGCTACTTGTGGCTTTACTACACAATGATATAAGTATTATGTAAATTAGTTCTATTTTTGCGTTTCTTTCGGGCAATACAGCAAACCCAACGTCTGAGGTGGTAGCCCGTTGTGATGCTGCGAACTGGTACAGCGTTAAATAGTTGTACAACTACAACTATAGCCGAAGAGTCAACCTTAACATATTTGAGTGTTTATGCTCTAATGCTGGACTTTTTATGAGACATGTATAAAAGAGTGATCTATGAAAATAAAAAAGACCCCAGTTAGTTGTCATTACTGTTTTGTACTGAATGACTTGAATCGTGAATTAGAGATAAGGCAGGACTATTTTACGTTATTCCCCGTGGAGAAATGAAGGTTTTACAGACAATGCAAAATGATAAAAAAAACCAAAACCAAAGGAGAGAAACTATATAAAAGTAAATATGTTAAAGGTACAAAAATAATTACATCTACTACTATTTATTACTAATACTGATACAGTTGGTAGAAGAGTGGTAGTGGTGATTTTGGTTGCTCATGCCAAAATCTGACGACATATATTATCATATCAATAGTACCATCGGACGGCAGTGTTATAGATCTCACTATGTGACACTCAAGATTGAAAGGTGTTAATGAAAACTTTGATCGAGGAACCTAAATGAAACACAACCAGAGTGAGAGAAAAGAAAATTATCACAGAAAACAGAAGAAATTTGGAAAATCTTTCGAAAAACTCTCTCTTCCTATCGCACTCCTCACAAAATTTACATAGAATGTGCCATAGAATGTTTTCCTTCATGATGTCATAGAATTCTGTCCTTTGATGATTTCATCAAATCTTTTCCTTTGGCCATGATGGCATAGAATCTTTGCCTTTGATCTTACTGAAAGTTTGTTTTATACAAGCCTCTGTGGATCTGTACATTCTTTAGTGCTTCTCAGAGTTACAAATTGACTGCAAGCAAGACAAGGAACACACTTGAATAGAGCATGGTTCATTGATTTTCGTCCAAGTTTTACAAAACATTTCCCGAATAACAAGCATCAATGGCAACCAACAAAACAGCAAAAGAGCTGAATATCTCAGTAGGGAGCACTCTGGGAAATTGCGTGAAAGTGCAATCTTTCCTCAGAGAGGAAAGATTGTTTGAATTTGTTACCAAATGCTGCAAAAACCAACGAGAAAGTCGGCGTCAAAGTCAACAAGAGCCGTCCGGCAATTTTCAGACAGGCAAAAATTTGAAATTGATATGCTGAAATTGACATGCTGAAACAGCTGCGACGTCCGCATAGGTGATGATGATTGGCTAAGGTGCAGTAGGCCTTTCACGATAAGCCAATCTCAGGCAGTGTTCAGTTTAAACACAAATCACACCCAAACCCTGGTTGTACCGGGTCGCCTTGTTTTTCTCTCTGATTCATATCTACCTGTTACATTCTGACTCTACTTCCTGGCAGACTGTATCATTGTAGAAGCTTCAGCTCAAAAACAAAAATACATGCAATGATGATTTTGACCACTTATATATACTGGGTTTGTGACAGTTAACGTTGCTTACGGCCATACCACCCTGAACGCGCCTGATCTCGGAAGCCAAGCAGTGTCGGGCCTGGTTAGTACTTAGATGGGAGACCGCCTGGGAATACCAGGTGCTGTAAGCTTTTCATTTTCATCAGGAGACATGGTAACATTTACATCATCAAAATACATGAAATGATCATTTTGACAACTTATATATGGTGCTTTCGTGATGTTTGACATTGCTTACGGCCATACCAACCTGAACACGGCCGATCTCGGAAGCTAAGCACGGTCGGGCTTGGTTAGTACTTGGATGGGAAACCACCTGGGAATACCAGTTGCTGTAAGCTTTTCATTTTCATCAGGAGGCATGGTAACATTTACATCATCAAAATACATGCAATGATGATTTTGACCACTTATATATACTGCGTTTGTGACAGTCACCATTGCTCACGGCCATACCACCCTGAACACGCCTGATCTCGTCTGATCTCGGAAGCTAAGCATTGTAGGGCCTGGTTAGTACTTGGATGGGAGACCGCCTGGGAATACCAGGCGCTGTAAGCTTTTCATTCTCATCAGGAGACATGGTAACATTTACGTCATCAAAATACATGCAATGATGATTTTGATCACTTATATATACTGCTTTAGTGACATTTGACGTTGCATACGGCCATACCAACCTGAACAAGCCCGATCTCGTCTGATCTCGGAAGCTAAGGGCGTGGTTAGTACTTGGATGGGTGACCGCCTGGGAATACCAGGTGCTGTAAGCTTTTCATTCTCATCAGGAGACATGGTAACATTTACATCATCAAAATACATGCAATGATCATTTTGACCACTTATATATACTGCGTTTGTGACAGTCAACGTTACTTACGGCCATACCACCCTGAACGCGCCCGATAGTGGGAGTGGTGATTGCGAGTGGCGCGAATTTCGAATTTGCACAGCGACTGCCTGACTTCTCTGTGATATTTTTGTTCTTTGTTTGAAATCAGAAGAATAGTTGTTTTATTTGATCTTTTGTGCTTATCGTCCCCGTAATTTCCCCGACGGCTCTCGGGCTGTTCGGGGGATTGTTTTTTTTTTCCGCCTAAACTTATAATGATGAATCAAGGGGAGGAAGATACAATGAACCCTCAGATGCAAGGAATGGCTGTAAATACGAAAAGTTTGAGAGGGAGCTGACGGTGGAGGTGGAGGTGGAAGATACGAAATCAATCGCGGGTAATGGACCTGCTGAAAGATGTAAAGAAGGAGTGTGGGGAAATTTTAGGTTGTAGAATGAAGACGGACAAGAAATTCGAAATCACGATGAAGGATGGTGCCGGGAAGGCAAAGTTGATTGATGGTATAAGAATAAATGGAGTGCCAGTGATCGGACGTGACATAATGAACAGCGACATGGTCGTCTCTTTCCTAAACTTACCCGTGTATCTGGAGGACAGCACGATCATGGAAAGACTTAATGAATGGGGGGTCCGGCCACTGTCGGCAATTAAACGCCGTGTGTGGCCGGGCACAGACATTGCCGACGGCACGAGATTTTTAAAGGTCCGATTCAACGAGCAAGTCAGATCGCTGCCATACTCCACTAAATTTGAAACTATGAGGGGCGTGGAGTATTTCCGTGTGATCCACGATAGACAAATCCAAGTGTGCAGAAAATGCTTTCAAGCCGGGACACATCTTCAGAGAATGCCCGGAGTTCAAGTGTTTCAGGTGCGGAGAGAGTGGCCACTACGCACGGGAGTGCGCCGAGAGGAGAAGGACGGAGGAGGAGATGGGTGAGGAAGTGGAGGAAGAGAACGGACGCAACAACCACGACGGCGAAGGAGGCCAAGGTCAAACAGAGGTCCTAGACAAGGGTGAGGAGGACATGGGGATCGAGGAAGAGGAGGATCCGAAAACTGGTGGAAAGGATGTCGGTGGAGCGGAGAAACACCAGTGGAGCGGACAACAAGAACGCAAATGGAGAGGGTGGAGAGAAACCGAACCCTGCTGCCAAACAAGGAAAGGAGAATGAAGAAAAGGATCCGAGGACGATTAAATGGACATGAAAGAGAGGAAGAGAGACGGACAACCAGACTTGACAAAGATCTTTCAAAGATTCTCAGCAAAGCGGAAGGCGGAGAAAGACAAAGAAAGAGAGGAGCGAAAAGGACCGAAATCGGTATGTGATTGTATAGTTTTGGTTTAAATGTTTACTTTTTGGTTTCTATTTATATTCAGTTTTGCTCTCATGGCCACAATAACCTCTATTAACGCAAATGGGCTAAGAAATAAGAGAAAAATAAAAGAGCTATTATTTGCATACCGCAGCGATATTATATGTATTCAAGAAACTAATTGGGACGAGGACATAGTTAAAGAAATGAGAGAGGAATGGAGGGGAGCTATATATTATAATAATGGGGCTAGAAACGCAAGGGGGGGTAGCAATAATGATTAAAAAGGACGTTGTCGAAGACATAAAAGAGGTATATAGAGATGAGACAGGGAGAATTTTGGTGATAGAATTTAAATATAGAGAAATAGAATTCAGATTAATAAATATATACGTTCCAAATATAGAAAAAGATAAGTGTTGCATTATTAGAGAACTTAAAAATATAATCGCAGGGAAGTGTTATTATAGTTGGGGACTTCAATATAAAATGTAGTCGTCTAGATGTAGGTAAGGGAGTTGAATTTAGATGGGAAAGATCGAGAAACATGCTGTCCGAGCTGATGAAGAAAAGGGGCTTATAGATGCATGGAGAGAAGAGAACTCAGAGAAGAGAGAATACACAAGGAGGCAGATGAGAGATGGGGTTCTAAAACAAGTAGAATAGATTTGGTGTTGGTGCAAAGTAGCATTATTGGGTACATCGACAAAATAAGGCATCAAAGAAATAGCTTCAGTGACCATGATGGGGTCATGTTTCGAATTAAGGTGGAGAAAGAAGAAGAGATAGGAGGAGGGATGTGGATATTAAACGCAGGATTAATTGAAGAAGAGGAGTACAAGATACAGATTATGGATTTGCTAGACCGAGAGAATAGGAGAAGAGGAGTGTATAAAGAAATGACAGGCTAGACGACAGCATAGGGGAACGATGGGAGAAGATAAAAACTTTAATTAAACAAATTAGTATTAGATATTAGTAAGAAAAGAAAAGGGAAAATGATGAAGGAGGAAAAGGCTCTGAAACAAAAATTGAGGGCAGAGTTAAGTAGAGCAGACAATGAGGAGGGTTATAATATAAACAATTATTTGGAGGCAAAGATGAAGTTAGAGAGGTTTGAGACGGAGAAATGTAGAGGAGCGATTCTGAGAAGTAAAGCAAAATATGCATTAGAAGGTGAAAGGTGCACAGGATATTTTTTGGGGTTAGAGAAAAGAAAACAGAATAGAACATACATAAAGGAAATTAATGACAAAAACGGAGAGAAGATAGTAGATTATGTGGAGATTCTGGAAAGGGTACAAGAATTTTATGGGGATCTCTATAAGAAAGGGGACATAGATCAAGGAAGCATAGATGAAGTGATGGAAAGTGTAGAAAGGAAACTGAGTGAAGAGGATAGGGAATGGGTGTGATAGAGACATAAATGAGAAGGAGGTGATAGAGGCCATAGGAGGATTGAAAAGTGGAAAGAGTCCCGGAAGTAATGGGATAGGGATCGAATGGTACAAAGCGTACAAAAATGAGGTAGCGCAAATTCTGGTAGATGTATTCAAGGGGATGGAAAGAACAGGGCAAGTGCAGAATAGGATGGGGGGGAGGGTGTAATAGCAATAATATACAAAAAGAAAGGAAGTAGGTTAGATTTGGAAAACTACAGGCCAATTAGTTTGCTAAATACAGATTATAAGATACTAACTAAAGTCCTGGCAAATAGGATGAAGGGAGTGATAGGGAACATAGTACAGAACACGCAGAGTTACAGCATACCCGGAAGAGACATAGCAGACACAATAGCCACAATCAGAGATTCAATAGAACACATGAAAGAGGATGGGAAAGGGGAGTAGTGCTGGGAATAGATTGGAATAAGGCCTTTGATAGAGTAGACCACAGATTCCTGTTTAGAGTACTGGAGGGAAAGTTGGGTTCGGGGGAGAGGATGGTGGGATGGGTAAAGAGGCTGTATGACAGTGCCAAGAGCCGAGTGAAAGTAAACGGTGTCTTGAAAACCTTTTCGATGTGGAGAGATCAGTGAGACAGGGATGTCCCCTGTCAGCACTACTGTATGCAATAGTTGTTGAGCCCTGGCGATGCTGATCAAAACTGACCAGGAGGTGAAAGGTGTTCAGTTGCCCTATGGAGGGACTGTGTCATCAATCAATATGCAGACGACACAACTATTACGGTCAGGGACAACAACAGTGTGAAAAGGGTGCTACAGATAATAGAAAAATATGGACGGGCATCAGGAGCCAAAATCAACAAAACTAAATCAGAGATCATGTACATTGGAGATATAGAGAGGATAGAATGGGCTTAAAGGTGGAGGAGAAATACATGAAGGTGTTGGGAGGGGTGTCTGGGGGTGGCAAGCAAAGAGGCTAGAGATGAGACATGGACTGGAGTGATTAATAAGATAAAAACAGTATGTACACTATGGAGGGGGGAGAAAACTTAAACTGAAAGGAAAAGTGATGGTGGTGAATAATTTGTTATTCTCAGTTTGTGTATATGTGATGAGAGTGTTAGACATGCCAGAGTGGGTTATGAATGTGTTAAACAAAACTATTTGTGACTTTATATGGGAGGGGAAAGGGGTGAAAATTGCACAAAAAACTTTGATAGGGAAGAAGAGAGAGGGTGGGCTGAAGCTCATTGATTTGGAAATGAAAAGAACGGCAATAAGAGTAAGAACGATCCAAAAATACATGAAGCGTGGATTGAACTATGGATGGAAGGAGTTTTTAAGGAAATATGTGGATGAAGTGGGTGGGATAGGTGACTATGGTTTGTTTATGGGTTTCAAACAATCAATGACAGTTAAAATCCCAGAGTTTTACAGGGAGGTGTTTGAAGCGTGGAGAAAATTTCTACCAAAAGTAGAATTATGAGTGTGATGGGTTGCAAATGTTTGTTAACCTACCCTTGTTTCTCAATGAGAAATTTAAATATAATAATAAAAGTCTGTATGAGCCACAATTCATGGTGGCAAATATTAAACAAGTCAAGGATATTATTTATGAGGTCATCCCGGGGTTTTTGAGATTGAATTGTATTTATGATTCTGTGAATGATTTAGATGGTATGGAAAGCAAAGAAAAAGTCAGCCGAATATATGAGCGGATTAAAAGTAGTATACCTCTGGAATGGACAAACATTATTAAAAGAGACTGTGTGATTAAGCAAGACAAGCGTACACCCAAGATGTATGTGATTGAAAAAAGAGAGAATGCCTCTTTGAAAATGTGAAGTTGAAAAAGGTATATGAATGGTTAATAGCTGATGTGATAAAAGAGCCAGCAGCAGAGAAAGTTTGGGCTGGCGTGTTCAATGATTTGGATGTTAAGAAGATATGGTTGAATGGGAACATAAAATATAACAGTATAGAGTGTGAAAATAACGATTTCCTTATAAAACATAACAGAATATATACGAATGTGGTGTTTCATAAAATAAATAATGCTGTAAGTGCAATGTGTGATGTATGTAAAAGTGGCCATGAGAGTTTTTTGCACTTTTTTTTAGATTGTTTTGAGTTAGTTGATTTCTTTGATTTCCTGAAAAACTTTTGAGGAACATTGGCGACTTGGGATCAGAGCTGAAGGAGGGGTGGAGGAAGCTCTTTCTGTTTGGTTTACTTGAAAAAAAAAGACTGTGAATTTTTGGTTAATTAACTACACTTTGAGCCATGCCAGATTGGCGGTTGTATATAGAAGGAATTATGCTCATTTTGAAGGGAGAAATGTACAAATTAAAGATTTGTTTAAGACAATAATGAAAAGAGATATTGAACTGAACTGCAAGTATGGGGGAGAGGAGGTGAGAGAATTTTTCATGAGTGGGAATAAGTTTATTTTTCTGATGGCGAAAAGGGAGAAGTTTTATTGAATTGGTGAGAGTTGGATTTGTACTTTTTATTTAGTTTGATTGTTTGATTTTTCTTTTGATACATTCATGAGAACTATGATAGGTTTGTTTCTTTTCTGATCTATGTGCAAAAGTTGACGTGACGTGTAAATTTGTGATTGAAGACTAATGAAAAGAAAAAAAAAAAAAGAAAAAAGAACACAAAAATACATGCAATGATGATTTTGACCACTTATATATACTGGGTTTGTGACAGTTAACGTTGCTTACGGCCATACCACCCTGTTCTCGTCTGATCTCCGAAGCTAAGCAGTGTAGGGCCTGGTTAGTTCTTGGATGGGAGACCGCCTGGGAATACCAGGTGCTGTAAGCTTTTCATTCTCATCAGGAGACATGGTAACATTTACATCATCAAAATACATGCAATGATCATTTTGACCACTTATTTTACTGCTTTTAGTGACATTTGACATTGCTTACAGCCATACCAACCTGAACACGCCCGATCTCGTCTGATCTCGGAAGCTAAGCACGGTCGGGCCTGGTTAGTACTTGGATGGGAGACCGCCTGGGAATACCAGGTGCTGTAAGCTTTTCATTTTCATCAGGAGACATGGTAACATTTACATCATCAAAATACATGCAATGATGATTTTGACCACTTATATATACTGCGTTTGTGACAGTTACCATTGCTTACGGCCATACCACCCTGAACACGCCTGATCTCGGAAACTAAGCAGTGTCGGGCCCGGTTAGTACTTGGATGGGAGACCGCCTGGGAATACCAGGTGCTGTAAGCTTTTCATTCTCATCAGGAGACATGGTAACATTTACATCATCAAAATAATGCAATGATGATTTTGACCACTTATATATACTGCTTTAGTGACATTTGACATTGCTTACGGGCATACCAACCTGAACACGCCCGATCTCGTCTGATCTCGGAAGCAATGCACGGTCGGGCCTGGTTAGTACTTGGATGGGAGACCGCCTGGGAATACTAGGTGCTGTAAGCCTTTCATTTTCATCAGGAGACATGGTAACATTTACATCATCAAAATACATGCAATGATGATTTTGATGACTTATATATACTGCGTTTGTGACAGTTGACGTTGCTTACGGCCATACCGTCCTGAACACCCCTGAGTTTCAGTTTGAAAGTCTAACAGAATCTACGGACCCACCTAGGTTTGTATAAAACAAACTTTCAATAAGATCAAAGTCAAAGATTCTATGCCATCATGATCAAAGGAAAACATTTCATGACATCATCATCAAAGGAAAACAATTGAGGACATCATCAAAGGAAGACATCCCATGACGTCATCGCCCTGTTTCATCCATCGTTTCTTTTGTATTGTGCGGTGAGCATGTACGGAACTACATATGGATGTAACGTTACTCCATGTGCGCGCATGTAGTCGCACGTGCGTCTGTACGTGGCGCGAAAACAACACACAAGAATTAGACCGACATGCTCCCATAACTGTGTGTAAAGGTTTGTTTAAGCCTCATCCACATTGTATAATCAATATGTTTGTGTCACGTTGTAGTTTAATCATGTGCGGCTGATTCTTTATCGTATTTCCCTCTGAGGTACATAATAGTCTAGCTGGAACCTATTAACAGCGCTACTTGTGGCTTTACTACACAATGATGTAAGTAGTATAGAAATTAGTTCTTTTTTGCGTTTCTTTCGGGCAATACAGCAAACCCCAACGTCTGAGGTGGTAGCCGACGTGTGCTGTCGAGATTTGTCATTAGAAATATTGACAAGTGGTTTCCTAACATTGCTTGTATTTTGCATCAATTTGCTGTTGTCCACAATTTGAATTGACGCCAAAATAAAACGAGGCCAGTGGAAATAACGTGGTCGTTAACATACGGGGGAGTGGGGAGCTAACTACGGGGCTAAGTTAACGTGCTAACGGCCAATTTCAATGTGTCAGAAATTTTGAAAATCTTTCCCACACTTTCTTTCCTAGCGCACTCCTCACAAAAATTTACATAGAATGTGCCATAGAATGTTTTCCTTCATGATGTCATAGAATTCTGTCCTTTGATGATTTCATCAAATCTTTTCCTTTGGCCATGATGGCATAGAATCTTTGCCTTTGATCTTACTGAAAGTTTGTTTTATACAAGCCTCTGTGGATCTGTACATTCTTTAGTGCTTCTCAGAGTTACAAATTGACTGCAAGCAAGACAACGAACACACTTGAATAGAGCATGGTTCATTGATTTTCGTCCAAAGTTTTACAAAACATTTCCCGAATAACAAGCATCAATGGCAACCAACAAAACAGCAAAAGAGCTAAATATCTCAGTAGGGAGCACTCTGGGAAATTGCCTGAAAAGTGCAATCTTTCCTCAGAGAGGGCGCTTTGAATTTGTTACCAAATGCTGCAAAAACCAACGAGGAAAATCGCGTC
>NC_061792.1:611321-619594 GCF_022458985.1 Mugil cephalus | reverse complement strand
GCGTCTTACGAGGTGGTATGGTGGTCAGTCACAAAAGCGGTACATATAAGTGGTCAAAATCAATATTGCATATATTATGATGATGGAAATGTTCCTGTGTCCCCTGATGAAAATGAAAGGCTTACAGGACCTGGGCGTGTTCAGGTTGGTATGGCCGTAAGCAACGTTAACTGTCACAAACGCAGTATATATAAGTGCTCAAAATCATCATTGCATGTATTTGGATGATGTAAATGTTACCATGTCTCCTGATGAGAATGAAAAGCTTACAGCACCTGGTATTCCCAGGCCGTCTCCCATCCAAGTACTAACCAAGCCCGACCGTGCTTAGCTTCCGAGATCAGACGTGTTCAGGTAGGTATGGCCGTAAGCAATGTCAAATGTCACTAAATCAGTATATATAAGTGCTCAAAATCATCATTGCATGTTTTTGATGATGTAAATGTTACCATGTCTCCTGATGAAAATGAAAAGCTTACAGCACCGGATATTCCTAGGCGGTCTCCCATCCAAGTACTAACCAGGCCCTACCATGCTTAGTTTCCGAGATCAGACGAGATCGGGAATGTTGAGGTTGGTATGGCCGTAAGGAACGTCAAATGTCACTAAAGCAGTATATATAAGTGATCAAAATGATCATTGCATGCATTTTGATGATGTAAATGTTACCATGTCTCCTGATGAGAATGAAAAGATTACAGCACCTGGTATTCCCAGGCGGTCTCCCATCCAAGTACTAACCAGGCCCGACAATGCTTAGCTTCCGAGATCAGACGAGATCGGGCTTGTTCAGGTTGGTATGGCCGTAAGCAATGTCAAATGTCACTAAAGCAGTATATCTAAGTGATCAAAATGATCATTGCATGTATTTTGATGATGTAAATGTTACCATGTCTCCTGATGAGAATGAAAAGCTTACAGCACCTGGTATTCCCAGGCGGTCTCCCATCCAAGTACTAACCAGGCCCGACCGTGCTTAGCTTCCGAGATCAGACGAGATCGGGCGCGTTTAGGTTGGTGTGGCCGTAAGCAATGTCAAATGTCACTAAAGCAGTATATATAAGTGGTCAAAATGATCATTGCATGTATTTTGATGACGTAAATGTTACCATGTCTCCTGATGAGAATGAAAAGCTTACAGCACCTGGTATTCCCAGGCGGTCTCCCATCCAAGTACTAACCAGGCCCTACACTGCTTAGCTTCCGAGATCAGGCGGTGTTCAGGATGTTATGGCCGTAAGCAATGGTGACTGTCACAAACGCAGTATATATAAGTGGTCAAAATCATCATTGCATGTATTTTGATGATGTCAATGTTACCATGTCTCCTGATGAAAATGAAAGGCTTACAGCATCTAGTATTTACAGGCGGTCTCCCATCCAAGTACTAACCAGGCCCGACACTGCTTAACTTCGGAGATCAAATGAGATCAGGCGTTTTCAGGGTGGTATGGCCGTAAGTAACGTTAACTGTCACAAACGCAGTATATATAAGTGGTCAAAATCATTATTGCATGTATTTTGATGATGTAAATGTTACCATGTCTCCTGATGAGAATGAAAAGCTTACAGCACCTGGTATTCCCAGGCGGTCTCCCATCCAAGTACTAACCAGGCCCTACACTGCTTAACTTCCGAGATCAGACGAGATCAGGCGTGTTTCAGGGTGGTATGGCCGTAAGCAATAGTAACTGTCACAAACGCAGTATATATAAGTGGTCAAAATCATCATTGCATGTATTTTGATGATGTAAATGTTACCATGTCTCCTGATGAAAATGAAATGCTTACAGCACCTAGTATTCCCAGGCGGTCTCCCATCCAAGTACTAACCAGGCCCGACCGCGCTTAGCTTCCGAGATCAGACGAGATCAGGCGTGTTCAGGTTGGTATGGCCGTAAGCAATGTCAAATGTCACTAAAGCAGTATATATAAGTGATCAAAATGATCATTGCATGTATTTTGATGATGTAAATGTTACCATGTCTCCTGATGAGAATGAAAAGCTTACAGCACCTGGTATTCCCAGGCGGTCTCCAATCCAAGTACTAACCAGGCCCGACCGTGCTTAGCTTCCAAGATCAGACGAGATCAGGCGTGTTCAGGGTGGTATGGCCGTAAGCAATGGTAACTGTCACAAATGCAGACTATATAAGTGGTCAAAATCATCATTGCATGTATTTTGATGATGTAAATGTTACCATATCTCCTGATGAAAATGAAAGGCTTTCAGCAACTAGTATTCCCAGGCGGTCTCCCATCCAAGTACTAACCAGGCCAAAACCGCGCTTAGCTTCCGAGATCAGACGAGATCGGGCTTGTTCAGGTTGGTATGGCCGTAAGCCATGTCAAATGTCACTAAAGCACTATATATAAGTGGTAAAAATGATCATTGCATGTATTTTGATGATGTAAATGTTACCATGTCTCCTGATGAGAATGAAAAGCTTACAGCACCTGGAATTCCCAGGCGGTCTCCCATCCAAGTACTAACCAGGCCCTACACTGCTTAGCTTCCGAGATCAGACGAGATCAGGCGTGTTCAGGATGTTATGGCCGTAAGCAATGGTGACTGTCACAAACGCAGTATATATATAAGTGGTCAAAATGATCATTGCATGTATTTTGATGATGTAAATGTTACCATGTCTCCTGATGAAAATGAAAGGCTTACAGCATCTAGTATTCCCAGGCGGTCTGCCATCCAAGTACTAACCAGGCCCGAACGTGTTTAGCTTCCGAGAGCAGACGAGATCGGGCGTGTTCAAGTTAGTATGTTCGTAAGCAATGTCAAATGTCACTAAAGCAGTATATATAAGTGCTCAAAATCGTCATTGCATGTATTTTGATGATGTAAATGTTACCATGTCTCCTGATGTAAATGAAAAGCTTACAGCACCTGGTATTCCCAGGCGGCCTCCCATCCAAGTACTAACCAGGAACGACCATTCTTAGCTCCAAGATCAGACGAGATCGGGCTTGTTCAGGTTGGTATGGCCGTAATCAACGTCAAATGTCTCTAAAGCAGTATATATAAGTGGTCAAAATGATCATTGCATGTATTTTGATGATGTAAATGTTACCGTGTCTCCTGATGAAAATGAAAAGCTTACAGCACCTGGTATTCCCAGGCGGTCTCCAATCCAAGTACTAACCAGGCCCGACCGTGCTTAGCTTCCATGATCAGACAAGATCGGGCGTGTTCAGGTTAGTATGGCCGTAAGCAATGTCAAATGTCACTAAAGCAGTATATATAAGTGCTCAAAATGATCATTGCATGTATTTTGATGATGTAAATGTTACCATGTCTCCTGATGAAAATGAAAGGCTTACAACACCTGGTATTCCCAGGCGGTCTCCCATCCAAGTACTAACCAGGCCCGACGCTGCATAGCTTCCGAGAACAGACGAGATCAGGCGTGTTCTGGGTGGTATGGCCGTAAGCAACGTTAACTGTCACAAACGCAGTATATATAAGTGGTCAAAATCATCATTGCAAGTATTTTGATGATGTAAATGTTACCATGTCTCCTGATGAAAATGAAAGGCTTACAGCACCTAGTATTCCCAGGCGGTCTCCGATCCAAGTACTAACCAGGCCCGACCGTGCTTAGCTTCCGAGATCAGACGAGATCGGGCGTGTTCATGTTGGTATGGCCGTAAGCAATGTCAAATGTCACTAAAGCAGTATATATAAGTGGTCAAAAATGTTCATTGCATGTATTTTGATGATGTAAATGTTACCATGTCTCCTGATGAGAATGAAAAGCTTACAGCACTTGGTATTCCCAGGCGGTCTCCCATCGAAGTACTAGCCAGGCCCTACACTGCTTAGCTTCCGAGATCAGACGAGATCAGGCGTGTTCTGGGTGGTATGGCCATAAGCAATGGTAACTGTCACAAACGCAGTATATATAAGTGGTCAAAATCATCATTGCATGTATTTTGATGATGTAAATGTTACCATGTCTCCTGATGAAAATGAAAAGCTTACAGCACCTGGTATTCCCAGGCGGTCTCCCATCCAAGTACTAACCAGGCCCTTGGCTTCTGAGATCAGATGAGATCAGGCGTGTTGAGGGTGGTATGGCCGTAAGCGGTGGTTACTGTCACTAAAGCAGTATATATAAGTGGTCAAAATGATCATTGCATGTATTTTGATGATGTAAATGTTACCATGTCTCCTGATGAAAATGAAAGGCTTACAGCACCTAGTATTCCCAGGCGGTCTCCCATCCAAGTACTAACAAGGCTCTTAGCTTCCGAGATCAAATGAGATCAGGCGTGTTCAGGGTGGTATGGCAGTAAGCAATGGTAACTGTCACAAACGCAGTATATATAAGTGGTCGAAATGATCATTGCATGTATTTTGATGATGTAAATGTTACCATGTCTCCTGATGAAAATGAAAGGCTTACAGCACGTAGTATTCCCAGGCGGTCTCCCATCCAAGTACTAACCAGGCCCGACCGTGCTTAGCTTGCGAGATCAGGCGTGTTCAGGTTAGTATGGCCGTAAGCAATGTTAAATGTCACTAAAGCAGTATATATAAGTGCTCAAAATGATCATTGCATGTATTTTGATGATATAAATGTTACCATGTCTCCTGATGAGAATGAAAAGCTTACACCACCTGGTATTCCCAGGCGGTCTCCTATCCAAGTACTAACCAGGCCCTGCACTGCTTGGCTTCCGAGATCAAACGAGATCAGGCGTGTTCAGGGTGGTATGGCAGTAAGCAATGGCAACTGTCACAAACGCAGTATATATAAGTGCTCATAATCATGATTGCATGTATTTTGATGATGTAAATGTTACCATGTCTCCTGATGAAAATGAAAAGCTTACAGCACCTGGTATTCCCATTCGGTCTCCCATCCAAGTACTAACCAGGCCCGACCGTGCTTAGCTTCCGAGATCAGACGAGATCGGGATTGTTCAGGTTAATATGGCCGTAAGCAAAGTCAAATGTTACTAACGCAGTATATATAAGTGGTCAAAATGATCATTGCATGTATTTTGATGATGTAAATGTTACCATGTCTCCTGATGAAAATGAAAAGCTTACAGCACCTGGTATTCCCAGGCGGTCTCCCATCCAAGTACTAACCAGGCAGGACCATGCTTAGCTTCCGAGATCAGACGAGATCGGGATTGTTCAGGTTGGTATGGCCGTAAGCAACGGTAACTGTCACAAACGCAGTATATATAAGTGGTCAAAATCATCATTGCATGTATTTTGATGATGTAAATGTTACCATGTCTCCTGATGAAAATGAAAGGCTTACAGTACCTAGTATTCCCAGGCGGTCTCCCATCCAAGTACTAACCAGGCCCGATCGTGCTTAGCTTCCGAGATCAGACGAGATCGGGCATGTTCAGGTTGGTATGGCCGTAAGCAACGTCAAATGTCACTAAAGCAGTATATATAAGTGATCAAAATGATCATTGCATGTATTTTGATGATGTAAATGTTTCCATGTCTCCTGATGAGAATGAAAAGCTTACAGCACCTGGTATTCCCAGGCGGTCTCCAATCCAAGTACTAACCAGGCCCGACCGTGCTTAGCTTCCGAGATCAGACAAGATCGGGCTTGTTCAGGTTGGTATGGCCGTAAGCAAAGTCAAATGTTACTAACGCAGTATATATAAGTGGTCAAAATGATCATTGCATGTATTTTGATGATGTAAATGTTACCATGTCTCTTGATGAGAATGAAAAGCTTACAGCACCTGGTATTCCCAGGCGGTCTCCCATCCAAGTACTAACCAGGCCCTACACTGCTTAGCTTCCGAGATCAGACACGATCAGGCGTGTTCAGGGTGGTATGACAATAAGCAATGGTAACTGTCCCAAACGCAGTATATATAAGTGGTCAAAATCATCATTGCATGTATTTTGTTGATGTAAATGTTTCCATGTCTCCTGATGAGAATGAAAAGCTTACAGCACCTGGTATTCCCATTCGGTCTCCCATCCAAGTACTAACCAGACCCTTAGCTTCCGAGATCAGATGAGATCAGTCGTGTTCAGGGTGGTATGGCCGTAAGGAATGGTAACTGTCACAAACTCAGTATATATAAGTGGTCAAAATGATCATTGCATGTATTTTGATGATGTAAATGTTACCATGTCTCCTGATGAAAATGAAAAGCTTACAGCACCTGGTATTACCTTGCGGTCTGCCATGCAAGTACTAACCAGGCCCTACCCTGCTTAGCTTCCGAGATCAGACGAGATCGGGCTTGTTCAGGTTGGTATGGCCGTAAGCCATGTCAAATGTCACTAAAGCACTATATATAAGTGGTCAAAATTATCATTGCATGTATTTTGATGATGTAAATGTTACCATGTCTCCTGATGAGAATGAAAGGCTTACAGCACGTAGTATTCCCAGGCGGTCTCCCATCCAAGTACTAACCAGGCCCGACCGTGCTTAGCTTCCGAGATCAGACGAAATCAGGCGTATTCAGGTAGGTATGGCCGTAAGCAATGTCAAATGTCACTAAAGCAGTATATATAAGTGCTCAAAATCATCATTGCATGTATTTTGATGATGTAAATGTTACCATGTCTCCTGATGAAAATGAAAGGCTTACAGCACCTAGTATTCCCAGGCGGTCTCCCATCCAAGTACTAACAAGGCTCTTAGCTTCCGAGATCAAATGAGATCAGGCGTGTTCAGGGTGGTATGGCATTAAGCAATGGTAACTGTCACAAACGCAGTATATATAAGTGGTCGAAATGATCATTGCATGTATTTTGATGATGTAAATGTTACCATGTCTCCTGATGAAAATGAAAGGCTTACAGCACGTAGTATTCCCAGGCGGTCTCCCATCCAAGTACTAACCAGGCCCGACCGTGCTTAGCTTGCGAGATCAGACGAGATCGGGCATGTTCAGGTTAGCATGGCCGTAAGCAATGTTAAATGTCACTAAAGCAGTATATATAAGTGCTCAAAATGATCATTGCATGTATTTTGATGATATAAATGTTACCATGTCTCCTGATGAGAATGAAAAGCTTACACCACCTGGTATTCCCAGGCGGTCTCCTATCCAAGTACTAACCAGGCCCTACACTGCTTGGCTTCCGAGATCAAACGAGATCAGGCGTGTTCAGGGTGGTATGGCAGTAAGCAATGGCAACTGTCACAAACGCAGTATATATATGTGCTCATAATCATGATTGCATGTATTTTGATGATGTAAATGTTACCATGTCTCCTGATGAAAATGAAAAGCTTACAGCACCTGGTATTCCCAGGCTGTCTCCAATCCAAGTACTAACCAGGCCCAACCGTGCTTAGCTTCCGAAATCAGACAAGACCGGGCGTGTTCAGGTTAGTATGGCTGTAAGCAATGTCAAATGTAACTAAAGCAGTATATATAAGTGCTCAAAATGATCATTGCATGTATTTTGATGATGTAAATGTTACCATGTCTCCTGATGAAAAAGAAAGGCTTACAGCACCTAGTATTCCCAGGCGGTCTCCCATCCAAGTACTAACCAGGCCCGACCGTGCTTAGCTTCCGAGATCAGACGAGATCGGGATTGTTCAGGTTGGTATGGCCGTAAGCAAAGTCAAATGTTACTAACGCAGTATATATAAGTGGTCAAAATGATCATTGCATGTATTTTGATGATGTAAATGTTACCATGTCTCCTGATGAAAATGAAAAGCTTACAGCACCTGGTATTCCCAGGCGGTCTCCCATCCAAGTACTAACCAGGCAGGACCATGCTTAGCTTCCGAGATCAGACGAGATCGGGATTGTTCAGGTTGGTATGGCCGTAAGCAACGGTAACTGTCACAAACGCAGTATATATAAGTGGTCAAAATCATCATTGCATGTATTTTGATGATGTAAATGTTACCATGTCTCCTGATGAAAATGAAAGGCTTACAGTACCTAGTATTCCCAGGCGGTCTCTCATCCAAGTACTAACCAGGCCCGACCGTGCTTAGCTTCCGAGATCAGACGAGATCGGGCATGTTGAGGTTGGTATGGCCGTAAGCAACGTCAAATGTCACTAAAGCAGTATATATAAGTGATCAAAATGATCATTGCATGTATTTTGATGATGTAAATGTTTCCATGTCTCCTGATGAGAATGAAAAGCTTACAACACCTGGTATTCCCAGGCGGTCTCCAATCCAAGTACTAACCAGGCCCGACCGTGCTTAGCTTCCGAGATCAGACAAGATCGGGCTTGTTCAGGTTGGTATGGCCGTAAGCAAAGTCAAATGTTACTAACGCAGTATATA
>NC_061792.1:601321-606321 GCF_022458985.1 Mugil cephalus | reverse complement strand
GCACATAATTAAACTACACGTGACACAAACATATTGATTATACAATGTGGATGAGGCTTAAACAAACCTTTACACACAGTTATGGGAGCATGTTGGTCTAATTTTTGTATATTGTTTTCGCGCACCTACAGAAGCACATGCGACTACATGCGCTCACATGGAGTAACGTTACATCCGTACGTAGTTCCCGGCATGCTCACGCACATACAAAAGAAACGATGGATGAAACAGGGCGATGACGTCATGGGATGTCTTCCTTTGATGATGTCCTCAATTGTTTTCCTTTGATGATGATGTCATGAAATGTTTTCCTTTGATCATGATGGCATAGAATCTTTGCCTTCATTACATCATCAAAATACATGCAATGATCATTTTGACGACTTATATATACTGCTTTAGTGACATTTGACATTGCTTACGGCCATACCAACCTGAACACGCCCGATCTCAAGTACTTACATCATTGCATGTATTTTGATGATGTAAATGTTACCATGTCTCCTGATGAGAATGAAAAGCTTACAGCACCTGGTATTCCCAGGCGGTCTCCCATCCAAGTACTAATCAGGCCCGACCATGCTTCGCTTCCGAGATCAGAAGAGATCAGGTGTGTTCAGTGTGGTATGGCCGTAAGCAACGTTAACTGTCACAAACGCAGTATATATAAGTGGTCAAAATCATCATTGCATGTATTTTGATGATGTAAATGTTACCATGTCTCCTGATGAGAATGAAAAGCTTACAGCACCTGGTATTCCCAGGCTGTCTCCCATCCAAGTACTAACCAGGCCCTACACTGCTTAGCTTCCGAGATCAGACGAGATCAGGCGTGTTCAGGGTGGTATGGTCGTAAGCAATGATAACTGTCACAAACGCAGTATATATAAGTGGTCAAAATCATCATTGCATGTATTTTGATGATGTAAATGTTACCATGTCTCCTGATGAAAATGAAAAGCTTACAGCACCTGGTATTCCAAGGCGGTCTCCCATCCAAGTACTAACCAGGCCCGACCGCGCTTAGCTTCCGAGATCAGACGAGATCGGGCGTGTTCAGGTTGGTATGGCTGTAAGCAATGTCAAATGTCACTAAAGCAGTATATATAAGTGATCAAAATGATCATTGCATGAATTTTGATGATGTAAATGTTACCATGTCTCCTGATGAGAATGAAAAGCTTACAGCACCTGGTATTCCCAGGCGGTCTCCTATCCAAGTACTAACCATGCCCCCCTTAGCTTCCGAGAGCAGACGAGATCAGAGTGTTCAGGTTGGTATGGGCCGTAAGCAATGTAATGTCACAAAGCAGTATATATAAGTGGTCAAAATGATCATTGCATGTATTTTGATGATGTAAATGTTACCATGTCTCCTGATGAGAATGAAAGCTTACAGCACCTGGTATTCCCAGGCGGTCTCCATCCAAGTACTAACCAGGCCCTACACTGCTAACTTCCGAGATCAGATGAATCAGGCGTGTTCAGGTGGTATGGCCGTAAGCATGTAACTGTCACAAACGCAGTATATAAAGTGGTCAAAATCATCATTGCATGTATTTTGATGATGTAAATGTTACCATGTCTCCTGATGAAAATGAAAAGCTTACAGCACCTGGTATCCAGGCGGTCTCCCATCCAAGTACTAACCAGGCCCCCAGTGCTTAGCTTCCGAGATCAGACGAGATCGGGCTTGTTCAGGTTGGTATGGCCGTAAGCAATGGTCAAATGTCACTAAAGCAGTATATATAAGTGATCAAAATCATCATTGCATGTATTTTGATGATGTAAATGTTACCATGTCTCCTGATGAGAATGAAAGCTTACAGCACCTGTATTCCCAGGCGGTTCCCATCCAAGTACTAACCAGGCCCGACCGCTTAGCTTCCGAGATCAGATGAGATCAGGACGTGTTCAGGGTGGTATGGCCGTAAGCAATGTAATGTCACAAACGCAGTATATATAAGTGGTCAAAATCATCATTGCATGTATTTTGATGATGTAAATGTTACCATGTCTCCTGATGAGAATGAAAGCTTACAGCACCTGGTATTCCCAGGCGGTCTTCCATCCAAGTACTAACCAGGCCCTACACTGCTTAGCTTCCGAGATCAGATGAGATCAGGCTTGTTCAGGTGGTATGGCCGTAAGCAATGTAATGTCATAAAGCAGTATATATAAGTGGTCAAAATCATCATTGCATGTATTTTGATGATGTAAATGTTACCATGTCTCCTGATGAAAATGAAAAGCTTACAGCACCTGGTATTCCCAGGCGGTCTCCCATCCAAGTACTAACCAGGCCCGACCATGCTTAGCTTCCGAGGTCAGGCATGTTCAGGGTGATATGGCCATAAGCAACTTTAACGGTCACAAAGGCAGTATATATAAGTGGTCAAAATGATCATTGCATGTATTTTGATGATGTAAATGTTACCATGCCTCCTGATGAAAATGAAAAGCTTACAGCAACTGGTATTCCCAGGTGGTTTCCCCATCACCAGACTAACCAGCTCCGATCCGATGGTTTCAGGTTGGTATGGCCGTAAGCAATGTCAAACGTCACGAAAGCAGCATATATAAGTGGTCAAAATGATCATTGCATGTATTTTGATGATGTAAATGTTACCAAAGTCTCCTGATGAAATGAAAAGCTTACAGCACCTGGTATTCCCAGGCGGTCTCCCATCCAAGTACTAACCAGGCCCTACAATACTTAGCTTCCGAGATCAGACGATCAGAGTGTTCAGGGTGGTATGGCGTAAGCACTTAACTGTCACAAACCAGTATATATAAGTGGTCAAAATGATCATTGCATGTATCTTTGATGATGTAAATGTTACCATGTCCTCCTGATGAAAATGAAAAGCTTACAGCACTTGGTATTCCCAGGTGTTCCCATCCAAGTACTAACCAGGCCCGCTTATTCCGAATCCGGATGTTCAGGTTGGTATGGCCGTAAGCAATGCAAATGTCACAAAGCAGTATATATAAGTGGTCAAAATATCATTGCATGTATTTTGATGATGTAAATGTTACCATGTCTCCTGATGAAAATGAAAAGCTTACAGCACCTGTATTCCCAGGGGTCTCCCATCCAAGTACTAACCAGGCCCGTACCATGTTAGCTTCCGAGATCAGACGAGATCGAGCTTGTTCAGGTTGGTATGGCCGTAAGAGTACTAACTGTCACAAACAGCAGTATAAATAAGTGGATCAAAATGATCATTGCATGTATTTGATGATGTAAATGTTACCATGTCTCCTGATGAGAATGAAAAGCTTACAGCACTGGTATTCCCAGGCGGTCTCCCATCCAAGTACTACCAGGCCCTACAACTGCTTAGCTTCCGAATCAGACGAGATCAGGCGTGTTCACGGTGGTATGGCCGTAATGCAAGGCAAATGTCACAAACGCAGTATATATAAGTGGTCAAAATAATCATTGCATGTATTTTGATGATGTAAATGTTACCATGTCTCCTGATGAAAATGAAAAGCTTACAGCACCTGGTATTCCCAGGCGGTCTCCCATCCAAGTACTAACCAGGCCCGACCATGCTGAGCTTCCGAGATCAGACGAGATCTTGCTTGTTCAGGTTGGTATGGCCGTAAGGAACGTCAAATGTCACTAAAGCAGTTTAAATAAGTGATCAAAAGGATCATTGCATGTATTTTGATGATGTAAATGTTACCATGTCTCCTGATGAAAATGAAAAGCTTACCTGGTATTCCCAGACGGTCTCCCATCCAAGTACTAACCAGGCACTTAGCTTCCGAGATCAAATGAGATCAGGCGTGTTCAGGGTGGTATGGCCGTAAGCAATGGTAACTGTCACAAACTAAGTATATATAAGTGGTCAAAATCATCATTGCATGTATTTTTGTTTTTGAGCTGAAGCTTCTACAATGATACAGTCTGCCAGGAAGTAGAGTCAGAATGTAACAGGTAGATATGAATCAGAGAGAAAAACAACGCGACCCGGTCCAACCAGGGTTTGGGTGTGATTTGTGTTTAAACTGAACACTGCCTGAGATTGGCTTATCGTGAAAGGCCTACTGCACCTTAGCCAATCATCATCACCTATGCGGACGTCGCAGCTGTTTCAGCATGTCAATATCAGGATATCAATTTCAACTTTTGCCTGTCTGAAAATTGCCGGACGGCTCTTGTTGACTTTGACGCCGACTTTCTCGTTGGTTTTTGCAGCATTTGGTAACAAATTCAAAGCCGCCCTCTCTGAGGAAAGATTGCACTTTCAGGCAATTTCCCAGAGTGCTCCCTACTGAGATATTTAGCTCTTTTGCTGTTTTGTTGGTTGCCATTGATGCTTGTTATTCGGGAAATGTTTTGTAAAACTTTGGACGAAAATCAATGAACCATGCTCTATTCAAGTGTGTTCCTTGTCTTGCTTGCAGTCAATTTGTAACTCTGAGAAGCACTAAAGAATGTACAGATCCACAGAGGCTTGTATAAAACAAACTTTCAGTAAGATCAAAGGCAAAGATTCTATGCCATCATGGCCAAAGGAAAAGATTTGATGAAATCATCAAAGTACAGAATTCTATGACATCATGAAGGAAAACATTCTATGGCACATTCTATGTAAATTTTGTGAGGAGTGCGATAGGAAGAGAGAGTGTGGGAAAGATTTTCCAAATTTCTTCTGTTTTCTGTGATCATTTTCTTTTCTCTCACTCTGGTTGTGTTTTCATTTAGGTTCCTCGATCAAAGTTTTCATTAACACCTTTCAATCTTGAGTGTCACATAGTGAGATCTATAACACTGCCGTCCGATGGTACTATTGATATGATAATATATGTCGTGAGATTTTGGCATGAGCAACCAAAATCACCACTACCACTATTCTACCAACTGTATCAGTATTAGTAATAAATAGTAGTAGATGTAATTATTTTTGTACCTTTAACATATTTACTTTTATATAGTTTCTCTCCTTTGGTTTTGGTTTGTTTTATCATTTTGCATTGTCTGTAAA
>NC_061792.1:575136-595136 GCF_022458985.1 Mugil cephalus | reverse complement strand
TTTCAACTTTTGCTGTCTGAAAAATTGCCGACGCTCTTGTTGACTTTGACGCCGACTTTCTCAGTTGTTTTTTGCAGCAATTGGCTAACAAATTCAAGCCGCCCTCTCTGAGAAAGATTGCACTTCAGGCAATTTCCCAGAGTGCTCCCTACTGAGAATATTTAGCTCTTTTGCTGTTTTGTTGCTTGCCATTGATGCTTGTTATTCGGGAAATGTTTTGTAAAACTTGGACGAAAATCAATGAACCATGCCTCTATTCAAGTGTGTTCCTTGTCTTGCTTCTGCAGTCATTTGTAACTCTTAGAAGCACTAAGAAATGTAACAGATCCACAGGAGGCTTTGTATAAAACAAACTTTCAGTAAGATCAAAGGCAAAGATTCTATGCCATCATGCATGGCCAAAATGAAAAGATTTGATGAAATCAACAAAAGTACAGAATTCTATGACATCATGAAGAAAACATTCTATGGCACATTCTATGTAAATATTGTGAGGAGTGCGATAGGAAGAAAGTGTGGGAAAGATTCTTCCAAATTTCTTCTGTTTTCTGTGATCATTTTCTTTTCATACTCACTCTGGTTGTTTTTTCATTTTAGGATTCCTCCATCAAAGTTTTCATTAAACTACCTTTCAATCTTGAGTGTACATATTTAGATCTATAACACTGCCGTCCGATGGTACTATGATATGAAATAAATGTCGTCAGAATTTTTGGCTATGGAGCAAACCAAAATCACCACTACCACTCTTCTACCCAGGTATCATATTAGTGAAAAATAAGTAGTAGATGTAATTATTTTTGTACCTTTTAACATATTTACTTTTATATAATCTCTACTTTGGTTTTGGTTTGTTTTTATCATTTTGCATTGTCTGTAAAACCCTTCAATTTCTCCACGGGGAATAACCTAAAAAAGTCCTGTCCTTTATCTCTAATCAAGATCAGTGATTCAGTACATCTAATGACAACTAACTGGGGTCCTTTTTTATTTTCATAATCACGTCTTTTATACATGTCTCATAAAAAGTCCACATTAGAGCATAAACACTCAAATATTTAAGGTTGACTCTTTCGGCTATAGTTTGTAGTTGTGTACAACTATTTTTACGCTGTACAGTTGGCAGCAGACAACGTGCTAAACCTATTAGCCTGTTCCAAGACAAACAGAAAACTACAGCATAAAAATTGACAACACATACTACACCGGTAAAAACTGTTCTTAACTGCTTGCCTAGGAACAAGGTTAAATAAAATAAAATACTAACATACATACAGACACCTTCTGACACATTGAAATGGCCGTTAGCTACGTTAACTAGCCCGTAGTTAGCTCACCACTCCACCGTATGCTAACGACCAACGTTATCTCCCTGGCCTCGTTTTATTTTCGGCGTCAGATCAAATTGTGGACAACAGCAAAGTTGATGCAAAATACAAGCAATGTAATAGAAACCACTTGTCCCAATATTCTAATGACAAATCTCGCCAGCACACGTCGGCTGCCACCTCAGCACGTTGGGTTTGCTGTATTGCCCGAAAGAAACTGCAAAAACAAACTAATTTACATAATATCATACATCATTGGTAGTAAAGCACAAGTAGCGCTGTTCATAATTTCCAGCTAGACATTATTACCCCAGAGGGAAATACGATAAAGATTCAGTCCGCACAATGATTAAACTACAGTGACACAAACATATGATTATACAATGTGATGAGCTTAAACAAACCTTTACACACAGTTATGGGAGCATGTTGGTCTATTCTTGTGTGTTGTTTTTTCGCGCACGTACAGACGCAACACGTGCGACTACATGCGCGCACCATGAGAACGTTACATCCAAACTAGTTCCGTGCATGTCACGCACATACAAATGAACCGTATGGATGAAACAGGGCGATGACGTATGGGATTCTTTCCTTTGATGATGTCCTCAATTGTTTTCCCTTTGATGAGTGATTGGTCATGAATGTTTTCCTTTGATCATGATGGCAAGAATCTTTTCTTTGATCTTTATTGAAAGTTTGTTTTATACAAACCTAGGTGGGTCCCGAAATTCTGTTAACTTTTCAAACTAAACTCAGGCGTGTTCAGGTGGTATGGCCGAAAGCAAGTTAACTGTCACAAACGCAGTATATATAAGTGGTCAAAATCATCATTGCAAGTATTTTGATGATAGTAAATTGTTACCATGACTCTCTGATGAAAATTAAAGCTCTACAGCACCTAGTATGCCCAGGCGGTCTCCCATCCAAGTACTAACCAGCCCGACCGTCGCTTTAGCTTCCGAATCAGATGAGATCCGGCGTGTTCAGATTGTATGGCCGTAACAATGTCAAATTGTCACTAAAGCAATTATATAATTAAGTGAGTCAAAATGATCATTGCATGTATTTTGATGATGTAAATATAACAGTCTCCTGATGAGAATGAAAAGCTTACAGCCACTTTGGTATTCCCAGGCGGTCTCCCATCCAAGTACCTAACCCGGCCCTACACTCTTAGCCTTCCGAGATCAGACTAGATCAGGCGTGTTCAGGTGTATGGCCGTACCAATGGGTAACTGTCACAAAGTAACGCAGTATATATAAGTGGTCAAAATGATCATTGCATGTATATTGATGATGTAACTGTTACCAGTCTCCTGATGAAAATGAAAGGCTTACAGCACCTAGTAAATCCCAGGCGGTCTCCCATCCAAGTTCTAACCAGGCCCGACCCGTGCTTAGCTTCCGAGATCAGACGATATCGGGCGTGTTCAGGTACTAGGCCGTCAATCAATGTCAAATGTCACTAAAGCAGTAGATATAAGGCTCAAAATACATTGGATGTATTTTGATGAAAAAATGTTACCAATTGCTCTCCTATGAGAATAAAAGCTTACAGCACCTGGTACATTCTCCCAGGTCGTCTCCCATCCAAGTACTAATCAGGCCCGACCATACTTCGCTTTTTCCGAGATCAGACGAATCGGCGCGTGTTCAGGTTGTATATGGCCCGTAAGGCAATGTCAAAATGTCACTAAAGCACTATATATAAGTGGTCAAAATTTATCATTGCATGATTTTGGATATGTAAATGTTACCTCATTCTCCTGAAGAGAATGAAAAGCTTACACCACTGGTATTCCCAGGCGGTCTCCCAACCAAGTACTAGACCAGGGACCCGACACTGCTATAGCTTCCGAAATCAGACAAGAACGGGCGTGTTCAGGTTAGTATGGCCGTAAGCAATGTACAAATGTAACTACAAGCATATATATAAGTGCTACAAAATGAATCATTGCATGTATTTTGATGATGTAATGTTACCATGCTCCTGATGATTAGAAAGGCTTACAGGCCCCTAGGTATTCCCAGGCGGTCTCCCATCAAAGTACTAACCAGGCCCGACCATGCATAGCTTCCGAGAATCAGAGATATCGGGCCTTGTTCAGGTTGTATGGCAGTAAGCAAGCGTCAAATGTTCACTAAAGCAGTATATTAAGTGATCAAAATGAAATCATTTGCATGTAAATTTTGATGATGTACATGTTACCTATGTCTCCTGATGAGAATGAAAAGCTTACAGCTCCTGTTATTCCCCATGTCACCAGGCGGTTCTCCATCCCAAGTACAACCAGGCCCGAGCATGCTAGCTTTCCGAGATCAGACGAGATCAGCGTGTTCAGGGTGGTCATGCCGTACAATGTCAACATGTCACTGAAATCAGTATATATAAGAGCTCAAAATCATCATTGCATGGTTTTGATGATGAAATGTTACCATGTTTCCTTGATGAGAATGAAAACTTACAGCACCTGGTATTCCCAGGCGGTCTCCCATCCAAGTACTAACCAGGCCCGACCGTGCTTTGCTCCGAGATCAGACCAGATCGGGGCGCGTTCAGTTGGTATTGCCGTAAGCAATGTCAAATGTCACTAAAGCAGTATATAAAGTGATCAAAATGATCATTGCATGTATTTTGATGATGTAAATGTTACCATGTCTCCTGATGAGAATGAAAAGCATACCAAGCACCTGGTATTCCCAGGCGGTCTCCATCCAAGTACTAACCATTGCCCGACCGTGCTTAGCTTCCGAGATCATACGAGATCAGGCGCGTTCAGGATGTATGGCCGTAAAGCAATGTCAAATGTCCACTAAAGCATATATATAAAGTGGTCAAAATGAATCATTGCATGTATTTTGATGACGTAAATGTTACCACTGTCTCTGATGAGAATGAAAAGCTTACAAGCACCTTGTATTCCCAGGCGGTCCGCCATCCAAGTACTAACCCAGTCCAAACACTGCTTAAACTTCCGACATCAAACAGATCAGGCATGTTCAGGGGTATGCCGTAAGCAATGGTAACTGTCACAAAACGCAGTATATATAAAGTGGCAAATCCTCATTGCATGTATTCTTGATGATGTAAATGTTACCATGTCTCCTGAGAGAATGAAAATCTTACAGAGCACCTGGTATTCCCGCGTCTCCCATTCCAAGTTACTAACCATGTCCCGAGCCATGCCCTAGCTTACCGAGATCAGACGAGATCACAGGGCGTTGTTCAGGTGTGGTATGGCCGTAAGCATGGTAACTGGTCACAAAACGCAGTAATATATTAAGTGGTCAAAATGATCAATGTCATTTATTTTGATGATGTAAATTTTACCATGTCTCCTGATGAAAAACATGAAAGGCTCCACACCTAGTAATTCCCAGGCGGACTCCCATCCAAGTACTAACCAGGCCCGAACCGTGCTTAGCTTCCGAGATCAGACGAGTTCGACGCGTGGTTCATGTTGTAATGGCCGTAATCAATGTCAAATGTCAACTAAAGCAGTTATATAAGTGGTAAAAAATCCTCATTGCATGTATTTTGATGATGTAAATGTTTACCATGTCCTCCTGATGAGAATGAAAAGCTTACAGCACCTGGTATTCTCAGGCGTCCTCCCATCCAAGTACTAACCAGGCCCTACACTGCTTAGCTTCCGAATCAGGCGTGTGCAGGGTGGTAATGGCCGTAAGCAATGGTGACTGTCCCAAACGCAGTATAGATAAGTGGTCAAAATGATCAACTGCATGAAATTTGATCATGTAAATGTTACCATGTCTCCTGATGAAAATGAAAAGCTTAACAGCACCTGGTATTCCCAGGCGGTCTCTCCATCCAAGTACTAACCAGCCCTATACTACTTAGCTTCCGAATCAGACGAGATAGGGCGTGTTCATGTTGGTATGGCCGTAAGCGATGTCAATGTTACTTAAAGCGATATATATAAGTGGTCCAAATGATCATTATGCATGGTATTTTGATGATGTAAAATAGATTACCATGTCCTCCTGATGAAAAATGAAAAGCTTACAGCCCGGTATATCCCAGGCGGTCCTCCATCCAAGTACTAACCAGGCCCTACCAATGCTATGGTTTTCCGAGATCGATCGAGAATCAGCGTGTTTCAGGTGGTATGGCCGTAAGCAATGGTAACTGTCACAAACGCATTATATATAAGTTGTCAAAATCATCATTGGCATGTATTTTGATGAAGTAAATGATACCATGTCCTCCTGATGAAGAATGAAAAGCTTACAACACCTGGTATTCCCAGGCGGTCTCCCATCCAAGTACTAACCAGCGCACGCACTGCTTGGCGTTCCGAGAACAGGCGTTTTCAGGTGGTATGGCGTAATCAACGTTAAACTTTCAAAACGCAGTAGATATAAGTGGTCGAAAATCATCATTGCATGATTTTTCTTTGAGCTGAAGCTTCTACAATGATACAGTCTGCCGGAAGTAGAGTCAAGAATGTAACAGTGTAATAAGAAATCAGAGATAACAACAAGGCGACCCGGTCCAACCAGGTTTTTGGGTGTGATTTGTGTTTAAACTGAACACTGCTGATATTGCTCTTCGTGAAAGGCCTGCTGCACCTTAGCCAATCATCATCACCTGTGCGGACGTCGCAGCTGTTTCAGCATGTCAAAATCAGCATATCAATATTCAACTTTGCCTGTCCTGAAAATTGGCCGGACCGCTCATGTTTGACTTTGACGCCGACTTTCTCGTTGGTTTTTTTGCAGCATTTGGTGAACAAATTTCCAAAAGCCCTCCTCCCTCTGATTGTTAGATTGCACTTTCAGGCCAATTTCCCATAGTGCTCGCCTACTGAGATATTTAGCTCTTTTGCTGTTTTGTTGGTTGCCATGATGCTTGTTTTTTCAGGAAATGTTTGTAAAACGTTGAGAAGAAAATCAATGAACCACATGCACTATTCAAGTGTGTTCCTTGTCTTGCTTGCAGTCACTTGGTAACTCTGAGAACACTAAAGGGAAAAAATTGTACAAGATCCACAGAGGCTTGTATACAACCAACTTTCTAGTAAGATCAAAGGCAAAGATCTATGCCAACATGGCCAAAGGAAAGATTTTGATGAAAGGACAGAATTCTATGACATCATGAAGGAAAACATCTAATGGCACATTCAATGTAAATTTTGTGAGGAGTGCGATAGGAAGAGAGAGTGTGGGAAAGATTTTCCAAATTTCTTCTGTTTTCTGTGATAATTATTCTTTTCTCATCACTCTTGGAGTGGTGGTTTTCATTTAGGTTCCTCGATCAAAAGTTTTTCATTACACCTTTCAATCTTGTGGTGTCCATAGTGAGATCTATAACCCTGCCGTGCGATGGTATATTGATATGATAATATATGTCGTCAGATTTTGGCATGAGCCAACCAAAATCACCATTACCACTCTTCTACCAACTGTATCAGATTAGATAAATAAATATTAGTAGATGTAATTATTTTTTGTAACTTTAACAGATTTACTTTATGTAGTTTCTCTGTTAGGTTTTGTTTTTATTTTTAGAATTTTTGCATTGTCTGTAAAACCTTCATTTTCTCCACAGGAATAACGTAAAATAGTCCTGCCGGTTAGACTGTTCCAAGACAAACAGAAAACTTACAGCAATAAAAATACAACACAACCTAAAGCCGGTAAAACGGGTTCTTAATGCTTGCCTACAGGTCAACAAAGGTTAAATTAAAAATTAAAATACTAACATACATAACAGACACATTCTGAAACATTGAAATAGGCCGTAGCACGTTAACTAGCCCCGTAGTTACTCCCCCTCCACCGTATGCTAACACCACGTTAACCTCCACAGGCCTCGTTTTATTTCGGGCGTCAGTTCAAATTGTGGACACAGCAAATTGAAGCAAAATACAAGCAATGTTAGGCAAACCCTCACCACTTGTCAATAATTTCTAATGACAAATCTCCTCGACAGCACACGTCGGCTACCACCTCAGACGTTGGGGTTTGCTGTATTGCCCGAAAGAAACGCAAAAAAGAAAGCATTTACATAATACTTACATCATTGTGGTATAAAGCCACAAAGTAGCGCCTGTTAATAGGTTCCAGCTAGACCATTATTACCTCAGAAGGAAATACGATAAAGAATCAGCCGCACATGATTAAACACCACGTGACACAAACATATTGATTATACAATGTGGAGAGCTTAAACAACCCTTTACACACATTATGGGAGCATGTCGGTCTAATTCTGTGTGTTGTTTTTCGCGTCACCGTACAGACGCACAGTGCGACTACATGCGCGCACAATGGAGTACACGTTACATCCCTAGCCACTTACTCCGTGCATGCTCACTCCATAACAAAAGAAACGATGGATGAAACAGTGCGATGACGGAAATGGGATGTCCTTCCTTTGATGATGTCCTCACTTGTTTTCCCTTTGAAAGATGATGTCATGAATGTTTTTCCTATTGATCATGAGCATAGAAATCCTTGCCTATGATCTTATTGAAAGGTTTGTTTCTTTATACAACCTAGGTGGGCCGGGTCCGGTAGATTCTGTAGACTTTCAAACAGAAACACAGGCGTGTTCAGGATGGTATGGCGAAGCAACGTTAACTGTCAACAAACGCAGTATATATAAGTGGTCAAAATGATCATATGCAATGTATTTTGAATGATGTATATGTTACCATGACTCCATGATGAAAATGAAAGCTTACAGCACCTGGTATTCAGAGGCGGTCTCCCCATCCAAGTACTAACCAGCGCCCGACCGCGCTTAGCATCCGAGATCAGACGAGATCGGTCTAAAGCCCCCCACAGCCCCGCGCGGCCCCAGAGCTCGAACACGGGCTGCTTGTTCAGAATTGGTATGGCCATAAGCAATGTCAAATGTCTTGGGGTTTTTTGGGGGGGGGGGGGGGGGGGGTTTTTTTTTTTTTTTTTTTTTTTTTTTTTTTTTTTTTTTGTTTTTTTCTAAAGCAGTATATACCAAGTGGTCAAAATGATCATTGATTGTATTTTGATGATGTAAATGTTACCATGTCTCCTGATGAGAATGAAAAGCCTTACAGCACCTGGTATTCCCAGGCGGTCTCCCTCCAAGTACTAACCAGGGCCCTTTGCTTCCGAGATCAGATGAGATCTGTCGTGTTCAGGGTGGTATGGCCGTAAGCAATGGTAACTGTCACAAACCGCAGTATATATAAGTGGTCACAATGATCATTTCATTTATATTGAATGAGTAAAAAGTTACCATGTCTCCTGAGGAAAATGAAAGGCTTACAGCACCTAGTATTCCCAGGAGGGTCTCCAGTCCAAGTGCTAAACAGGCCCTAACCGTGCTTAGCTTACCGAGATCAGACTTGTTCAGGGTGGTATGTGCCGTAAGCAACGTTAACTGTCACAAAACGCAGTATATATAATCGTCAAAAATATTCATCATTTGCATGTATTTTTGTTTTTGATCTGAAGCTTCTACAATGATACAGTCTGCCAGGAAGTAGACGTCAGAATGTAACAGGTAGATATGATATCCAGAGAGAAAAACAAGGCGACCCGTCCAACCAGGGTTTGGGTTGATTTGTTTTTTAAACTGAACACTGCCTGAGATTTGCTTATCGTGAAAGGCCCCCTGCACCTTAGTCAATCATCATCACTTATTCCGGCAACGTCGCAGCCGTTTAAGCATGTCAATTTCAGCATATCAATTTCGAACTTTTGCCTGTCTGAAAATTGCCGGATGGCTCTTTTGACTTGACTTCGACTTTCTCGTGCTTTTGCAGCATTTGGTAACAAATTCAAAGCCGCCTCTCTGAGGAAAGATTTGCACTTTCAGGCTGGAATTTCCCAAGTGCTCCCTACTGAGAAATTCAGACTTCTTTTGCAGTTTTGTTGTTGCCATTGATGCTTGTGTATTCGGAAATGTCTTGTAAACTTTGGACGAAAATCAATGAACTCATGCTCATATCAAGTGTGTTCCTTGTCTTGCTTGCAGTCCAAATTTGTAACTCTGAGAAGCACTAAAGAAGAAACAGATCCACAGAGGCTTGTAAAAACACAACTTTCAGTAAGATCAAAGGCACAGATTTCTAGCATCATGGCCAAAGGAAAAGACTTGATGAATCCATCCAAAGGACCAGAATTCTATTACTCAAGAAGGAAAACATTCTAAAGGCACATTCTAAGTAAATTTTGTGAGGAGTGCGATAGGAAGAGAGAGTGTGGAAAGATTTTCCAAATTTTCTTTCTTCTGTTTTTCTGTGATCATTTTCTTCTCTCACTCTGGGAGAACTTGTTGTTTTCATTGAGTTCCTCGATCAAAGTTTTCATTAACACCTTTCAATCTTTGAGTGTCACAAAGTGATCTAATAACACTGCGTCCAATGGACTATTATATGATAATATATGTCGTCAGATTTGGCATGAGCAACCAAAAATCACCACTACCAACTCTACTACCAACTGTATCAGTCTTAGGGAAAAATAGTTGAAGAGTAATTATTTTTGTACCTTTTAAAACATATTTACTTTATATAGTTTCTCTCCTTTGGTTTTGTTTGTTTTATATCATTTGCAATGGTCTTAAAACCTTCATTTATCCACGGGGAATAACGTAAATTAGATCCTGCCTTATCTCTAATACAAGATTCAAGTGATTCAGTAACATCTAATGACAACTAAGTGGGGTCTTTTTTATTTCATAGATCACTCTTTTATACATTCTTCATAAAAAGTCCAGCATTAGAGCATAAACACTTAAATAAGAAGGGTTGGCACTTCGACTATAGGTGTATTGTACAACTATTTAACGCTGTACCAGTTTCGCCAGCATCACAACGGGCTACAACCCTCAGACCTTGGTTTTTGCTGTATTAGCTGGGAAAAGAAATCAAAAACAGAACTAATTTTCATAATACTTACATCATTGTGTAGTAAAGCCACAAGTAGCGCTGTTAATAGGTTCCAGCTACACCATTATGTACCTCAGAGGGAAATACGATAAAGAATCAGCCGCACATGATTAAACTACACGTGACACAAACATATTGATTATACAATGTGGATGAGGCTTTAACAAACCTTTACACACAGTTATGGGAGCATGTTGGCCTAATTCTTGTGTGTTGTTTTCGCGCACGTACAGACGCACGTGCGACTACATGCGCGCACATGGAGTAATGTTACATCCATACGTAGTTCCGTGCATGCTCACGCACATACAAAAGAAACGATGGATGAAACAGGGCGATGACGTCATGGGATGTCTTCCTTTGATGATGTCCTCAATTGTTTTCCTTTGATGATGATGTCATGAAATGTTTTCCTTTGATCATGATGGCATAGAATCTTTGCCTTTGATCTTATTGAAAGTTTGTTTTATACAAAACTAAGTGGGTCCGTAGATTCTGTTAGACTTTCAAACTGAAACTCAGGCGTGTTCAGGATGGTATGGCCGTAAGCAACGTCAAATGTCACTAAAGCAGTATATATAAGTGATCAAAATCATCCTTGCATGTATTTTGATGATGTAAATGTTGCCATGTCTCCTGATGAGAATGAAAAGCTTACAGCACCTGGTATTCCCAGGCGGTCTCCCATCCAAGTACTAACCAGGCCCGACCGTGCTTAGCTTCCGAGATCAGACGAGATCGGCCGTGTTCAGGTTGGTATGGCCGTAAGCAATGTCAAATGTCACTAAAGCAGTATATATAAGTGGTCAAAATGATCATTGCGTGTATTTTGATTATGTAAATGTTACCATGTCTCCTGATGAGAATGAAAAGCTTACAGCACCTGGTATTCCCAGGCGGTCTCCCATCCAAGAACTAACCAGGCCCTACACTGCTTAGCTTCCGAGATCAGACGAGAACAGCCGTGTTCAGGGTGGTTTGGCCGTAAGCAATGATAACTGTCACAAACGCAGTATATATAAGTGGTCAAAATCATCATTGCATGTATTTTGATGATGTAAATGTTACCATGTCTCCTGATGAGAATGAAAAGCTTACAGCACCTGATATTCCCAGGCGGTTTCCCATCCAAGTACTAACCAGGGCCCTTAGCTTCCGAGAGCAGATGAGATCAGACGTGTTCAGGGTGGTATGACCGTAAGCAATGGTAATTGTCACAAACGCAGTATATATAAGTGGTCAAAATGATCATTGCATGTATTTTGATGATGTAAATGTTACCATGTCTCCTGATGAAAATGAAAGGCTTACAGCACCTAGTATTCCCAGGCGGTCTCCCATTCAAGTACTAACCACGCCCGACCCTGCTAAACTTCCGAGATCAGATGACACTGGGTGTGTTCAGTGTGGTATGCCCTTAAGCAATTTTGTCAGTCAAGTGATTCAGTACATCTAATGACAACTAACTGGGGTCTTTTTTATTTTCATAGATCACTCTTTTATACATGTCTCATAAAAAGTCCAGCATTAGAGCATAAACACTCAAATATGTTAAGGTTGACTCTTCGGCTATAGTTGTAGTTGTACAACTATTTAACGCTGTACCAGTTGCAGCATCACAACGTGCTAAACCGGTTAGCCTGTTCCAAGACAAACAGAAAACTTACAGCAATAAAAATGACAACACAACTACAGCCGGTAAAACTGTTCTTAATTGCTTGCCTAGGTAAACAAAGGTTAAATAAAAATAAAATACTAACATACATACAGACACATTCTGACACATTGAAATTGGCCGTTAGCACGTTAACTTAGCCCCGTAGTTAGCTCCCCACTCCACCGTATGCTAACGACCACGTTATCTCCACTGGCCTCGTTTTATTTCGGCGTCAGTTCAAATTGTGGACAACAGCAAATTGATGCAAAATACAAGCAATGTTAGGAAACCACTTGTCAATATTTCTAATGACAAATCTCGACAGCACACGTCGGCTACCACCTCAGACGTTGGGGTTTGCTGTATTGCCCGAAAGAAACGCAAAAAAGAACTAATTTACATAATACTTACATCATTGTGTAGTAAAGCCACAAGTAGCGCTGTTAATAGGTTCCAGCTAGACCATTATGTACCTCAGAAGGAAATACGATAAAGAATCAGCCGCACATGATTAAACTACACGTGACACAAACATATTGATTATACAATGTGGATGAGGCTTAAACAAACCTTTACACACAGTTATGGGAGCATGTTGGTCTAATTCTTGTGTGTTGTTTACGCGCACGTACAGACGCACGTGCGACTACATGCGCGCACATGGAGTAACGTTACATCCATACGTAGTTCCGTGCATGCTCACACGCACATGGATGAAACAGGGCGATGACGTCATGGGATGTCTTCCTTTGATGATATCCTCAATTGTTTTCCTTTGATGATGATGTCATGAAATGTTTTCCTTTGATCATGATGGCATAGAATCTTTGCCTTCATTACATCATCAAAATACATGCAATGATCATTTTGACGACTTATATATACTGCTTTAGTGACATTTGACATTGCTTACGGCCATACCAACCTGAACACGCCCGATCTCGTCTGATCTCAAGTACTTACATCATTGCATGTATTTTGATGATGTAAATGTTACCATGTCTCCTGATGAGAATGAAAAGCTTACAGCACCTGGTATTCCCAGGCAGTCTCCCATCCAAGTACTAACCAGGCCCGACACTGCTTAGCTTCCGAGATCAGACGAGATCAGGCGTGTTCAGGGTGGTATGGCCATAAGCAATGGTGACTGTCACAAACGCAGTATATATAAGTGGTCAAAATCATCATTGCATGTATTTTGATGATGTAAATGTTACCATGTCTCCTGATGAAAATGAAAAGCTTACAGCACCTGGTATTCCCAGGCGGTCTCCCATCCAAGTACTAACCAGGCCCTAAGCTTCCGAGATCAGATGAGATCAGGCGTGTTCAGGGTGGTATGGTCGTAAGCAATGGTAACTGTCACAAACGCAGTATATATAAGTGGTCAAAATGATCATTGCATGTATTTTGATGATGTAAATGTTACCATGTCTCCTGATGAAAATGAAAGGCTTACAGCACCTAGTATTCCCAGGCGGTCTCCCATCCAAGTACTAACCAGGCCCGACCGTGCTTAGCTTCCGAGATCAGACGAGATCAGGCGTGTTCAGGTTGGTATGGCCGTAAGCAATGTTAAATGTCACTAAAGCAGTATATATAAGTGGTCAAAATGATCATTGCATGTATTTTTGATGATGTAAATGTTACCATGTCTCCTGTTGAGAATGAAAAGCCTACAGCACCTGGTATTCCCAGGCGGTCTCCCATCCAAGAACTAACCAGGCCCTACACTGCTTAGCTTCCGAGATCAGACGAGAACAGCCGTGTTCAGGGTGGTTTGGGCGTAAGCAATGGTAACCGTCACAAACGCAGTATATATAAGTGGTCAAAATCATCATTGCATGTATTTTGATGATGTAAATGTTAAAGTAATAATGTAAATGCTTACAGCACCTAGTATTCCCAGGTGGTGTCCCATCCAAGTACTAACGAGGCCCGACACTGCTTAGCTTCCGAGATCAGGCATGTTCAGGGTGGTATGGCCGTAAGCAACTTTAACTGTCACAAACGCACTATATATAAGTGGTCAAAATCATCATTGCATGTATTTTGATGATGTAAATGTTACCATGCCTCCTGATGAAAATGAAAAGCTTACAGCACCTGGTATTCCCAGGCGGTCTCCCATCCAAGTACTAACCAGGCCCGACCATGCTTAGCTTCCGAGATCAGACGAGATCGGGCTTGTTCAGGTTGGTATGGCCGCAAGCAACTTCAAATGTCACGAAAGCAGTATATATAAGTGATCAAAATGATCATTGCATGTATTTTGATGATGTAAATGTTACCATGCCTCCTGATGAAAATGAAAAGCTTACAGCAACTGGTATTCCCAGGTGGTTTCCCATCCAAGTACTAACCAGGCCGACAGTGCTTAGCTTCCAAGATCGGCCGTGTTCAGGTTGGTATGGCCGTAAGCAATGTCAAACATCACGAAAGCAGCATATATAAGTGGTCAAAATGATCATTTCATGTATTTTGATGATGTAAATGTTACCATGTCTCCTGATGAAAATGAAAAGCTTACAGCACCTAGTATTCCCAGGCGGTTTCCCATCCAAGTACTAACCAGGCCCGACACTGCTTGGCTTCCGAGTTCAAACGAGATCAGGCGTGTTCAGGGTGGTATGGCCGTAAGCGACGTTAACTGTCACAAACGCAGTATATATAAGTGGTCAAAATCATCATTGCATGTATTTTTGCTTTTGAGCTGAATCTTCTACAATGATACAGTCTGCCAGGAAGTAGAGTCAGAATGTAACAGGTAGATATGAATCAGAGAGAAAAACAAGGCGACCCGGTCCAACCAGGGTTTGGGTGTGATTTGTGTTTAAACTGAGAACACTGCCTGAGATTGGCTTATCGTGAAAGGCCTACTGCACCTTAGCCAATCATCATCACCTATGCGGACGTCGCAGCTGTTTCAGCATGTCAATTTCAGGATATCAATTTCAACTTTTGCCTGTCTGAAAATTGCCGGACGGCTCTTGTTGACTTTGACGCCGACTTTCTCGTTGCTTTTTGCAGCATTTGGTAACAAATTCAAAGCTGCCCTCTCTGAGGAAAGATTGCACTTTCAGGCAATTTCCCAGAGTGCTCCCTACTGAGATATTTAGCTCTTTTGCTGTTTTGTTGGTTGCCATTGATGCTTGTTATTCGGGAAATGTTTTGTAAAACTTTGGACGAAAATCAATGAACCATGCTCTATTCAAGTGTGTTCTTTGTCTTGCTTGCAGTCAATTTGTAACTGTGAGAAGCACTAAAGAATGTACAGATCCACAGAGGCTTGTATAAAACAAACTTTCAGTAAGATCAAAGGCAAAGATTCTATGCCATCATGGCCAAAGGAAAAGATTTGATGAAATCATCAAAGTACAGAATTCTATGACATCATGAAGGAAAACATTCTATGGCACATTCTATGTAAATTTTGTGAGGAGTGCGCTAGGAAGAGAGAGTGTGGGAAAGATTTTCCAAATTTCTTCTGTTTTTCTGTGATAATTTTCTTTTCTCCTCACTCTGGTTGTGTTTTCATTTAGGTTCCTCGATCAAAGTTTTCATTAACACCTTTCAATCTTGAGTGTCACATAGTGAGATCTATAACACTGCCGTCCGATGGTACTATTGATATGATAATATATGTCGTCAGATTTTGGCATGAGCAACCAAAATCACCACTACCACTCTTCTACCAACTGTATCAGTATTAGTGAAAAATAGTAGTAGATGTAATTATTTTTGTACCTTTAACATATTTACTTTTATATAGTTTCTCTCCTTTGGTTTTGGTTTGTTTTATCATTTTGCATTGTCTGTAAAACCTTCATTTCTCCACGGGAATAACGTAAAATAGTCCTGCCTTATCTCTAATTCAAGATTCAAGTGATTCAGTACATCTAATGACAACTAACTGGGGTCTTTTTTATTTTCATAGATCACTCTTTTATACATGTCTCATAAAAAGTCCAGCATTAGAGCATAAACAATTAAATAAGAAGGGTGGCTGTTCGACTATAGTTGTAGTTGTACAACTATTTAACGCTGTACCAGTTCGCAGCATCACAACGGGCTAACACCTCAGACGTTTGGGGTTTGCTGTATTGCCCGAAAGAAACGCAAAAACAGAACTAATTTACATAATACTTACATCATTGTGTAGTAAAGCCACAAGTAGCGCTGTTAATAGGTTCCAGCTAGACCATTATGTACCTCAGAGGGAAATACGATAAAGAATCAGCCGCACATGATTAAACTACACGTGACACAAACATATTGATTATACAATGTGGATGAGGCTTAAACAAACCTTTACACACAGTTATGGGAGCATGTTGGTCTAATATTTGTGTATTGTTTTTTGCGCACGTACAGACGCACATGCGACTACATGCCGCGCACATGGAGTAACGTTACATCCATACGTAGTTCCGTGCATGCTCACGCACATACAAAAGAAACGATGGATGAAACAGAGCGATGACGTCATGGGATGTCTTCCTTTGATGATGATGTCATGAAATGTTTTCCTTTGATCATGATGGCATAGAATCTTTGCCTTTGATCTTATTGAAAGTTTGTTTTATACAAACCTAGGTGGGTCCGTAGATTCTGTTAGACTTTCAAACTGAAAGCAAGCGAGACAAGCAAACACGGGCGTCTTACGAGGTGGTATGGTGTCAGTCACAAAAGCGGTACATATAAGTGGTCAAAATCAATATTGCATGTATTATGATGATGGAAATGTTCCTGTGTCCCCTGATGAAAATGAAAGGCTTACAGGACCTGGGCGTGTTCAGGTTGGTATGGCCGTAAGCAATGTCAAACATCACTAAAGCAGTATATATAAGTGGTCAAAATGATCATTGCATGTATTTTGATGATGTAAATGTTACCATGTCTCCTGATGAAAATGGTAACAAATTCAAAGCCGCCCTCTCTGAGGAAAGATTGCACTTTCAGGCAATTTCCCAGAGTGCTCCCTACTGAGATATTCAGCTCTTTTGCTGTTTTGTTGGTTGCCATTGATGCTTGTTATTCGGGAAATGTTTTGTAAAACTTTGGACGAAAATCAATGAACCATGCTCTATTCAAGTGTGTTCGTTGTCTTGCTTGCAGTCAGTTTGTAACTCTGAGAAGCACTAAAGAATGTACAGATCCACAGAGGCTTGTATAAAACAAACTTTCAGTAAGATCAAAGTTAAAGATTCTATGCCATCATGGCCAAAGGAAAAGATTTGATGAAAGGACAGAATTCTATGACATCATGAAGGAAAACATTCTATGGCACATTCTATGTAAATTTTGTGAGGAGTGAGCTAGGAAGAGAGAGTGTGGGAAAGATTTTCCAAATTTCTTCTGTTTTCTGTGATAATTTTCTTTTCTCTCACTCTGGTTGTGTTTTCATTTAGGTTCCTCGATCAAAGTTTTCATTAACACCTTTCAATCTTGAGTGTCACATAGTGAGATCTATAACACTGCCGTCCGATGGTACTATTGATATGATAATATATGTCGTCAGATTTTGGCATGAGCAACCAAAATCACCACTACCACTCTTCTACCAACTGTATCAGTATTAGTAATAAATAGTAGTAGATTTAATTATTTTTGTACCTTTAACATATTTACTTTTATATAGTTTCTCTCCTTTGGTTTCGGTTTGTTTTATCATTTTGCATTGTCTGTAAAACCTTCATTTCTCCACGGGGAATAACGTAAAATAGTCCTGCCTTATCTCTAATTCAAGATTCAAGTGATTCAGTACATCTAATGACAACTAACTGGGGTCTTTTTTATTTTCATAGATCACTCTTTTATACATGTGTCATAAAAAGTCCAGCATTAGAGCTTAAAAACTCAAATATGTTAAGGTTGACTCTTCGGCGATAGTTGTAGTTGTACAACTATTTAACGCTGTACCAGTTGGCAGCATCACAACGTGCTAAACCGGTTAGCCTGTTCCAAGACAAACAGAAAACTTACAGCAATAAAAATGACAACACAACTACAGCCGGTAAAACTGTTCTTAATTGCTTGCATAGGTAAACAAAGGTTAAATAAAAATAAAATACTAACATACATACAGACACATTCTGACACATTGAAATTGGCCGTTAGCACGTTAACTTAGCCCCGTAGTTAGCTCCCCACTCCACCGTAAAGCTAACGACCACGTTATCTCCACTGCCTCGTTTTATTTCGGCGTCAGTTCAAATTGTGGACAACAGCAAATTGATGCAAAATACAAGCAATGTTAGGAAACCACTTGTCAATATTTCTAATGACAAATCTCGACAGCACACGTCGGCTACCACCTCAGACGTTGGGGTTTGCTGTATTGCCCGAAAGAAACGCAAAAAAGAAATCATTTACATAATACTTACATCATTGTGTAGTAAAGCCACAAGTAGCGCTGTTAATAGGTTCCAGCTAGACCATTATGTACCTCAGAAGGAAATACGATAAAGAATCAGCCGCACATGATTAAACTACACGTGACACAAACATATTGATTATACAATGTGGATGAGGCTTAAACAAACCTTTACACACAGTTATGGAGCATGTTGGCCTAATTCTTGTGTGTTGTTTTCGCGCACGTACAGACGCACGTGCGACTACATGCGCGCACATGGAGTAACGTTACATCCATACGTAGTTCCGTGCATGCTCACGCACATACAAAAGAAACGATGGATGAAACAGGGCGATGACGTCATGGGATGTCTTCCTTTGATGATGTCCTCAATTGTTTTCTTTTGATGATGATGTCATGAAATGTTTTCCTTTGATCATGATGGCATAGAATCTTTGCCTTTGATCTTATTGAAAGTTTGTTTTATACAAACCTAGGTGGGTCCGTAGATTCTGTTAGACTTTCAAACTGAAAGCAAGCGAGACAAGCAAACACGGGCGTCTTACGAGGTGGCATGGTGTCAGTCACAAAAGCGGTACATATAAGTGGTCAAAATCAATATTGCATGTATTATGATGATGGAAATGTTCCTGTGTCCGCTGATGAAAATGAAAGGCTTACAGGACCTGGGCGTGTTCAGGTTGGTATGGCCGTAAGCAATGTCAAACATCACTAAAGCAGTATATATAAGTGGTCAAAATGATCATTGCATGTATTTTGATGATGTAAATGTTACCATGTCTCCTGATGAAAATGGTAACAAATTCAAAGCCGCCCTCTCTGAGGAAAGATTGCACTTTCAGGCAATTTCCCAGAGTGCTCCCTACTGAGATATTCAGCTCTTTTGCTGTTTTGTTGGTTGCCATTGATGCTTGTTATTCGGGAAATGTTTTGTAAAACTTTGGACGAAAATCAATGAACCATGCTCTTTTCAAATGTGTTCCTTGTCTTGCTTGCAGTCAATTTGTAACTCTGAGAAGCACTAAAGAATGTACAGATCCACAGAGGCTTGTATAAAACAAACTTTCAGTAAGATCAAAGGCAAAGATTCTATGCCATCATGGCCAAAGGAAAAGATTTGATGAAAGGACAGAATTCTATGACCTCATGAAGGAAAACATTCTATGGCACATTCTATGTAAATTTTGTGAGGAGTGCGATAGGAAGAGAGAGTGTGGGAAAGATTTTCCAAATTTCTTCTGTTTTCTGTGATAATTTTCTTTTCTCTCACTCTGGTTGTGTTTTCATTTAGGTTCCTCGATCAAAGTTTTCATTAACACCTTTCAATCTTGAGTGTCACATAGTGAGATCTATAACACTGCCGTCCGATGGTACTATTGATATGATAATATATGTCGTCAGATTTTGGTATGAGCAACCAAAATCACCACTACCACTCTTCTACCAACTGTATCAGTATTAGTAATAAATAGTAGTAATGTAATTATTTTTGTACCTTTAACATATTTACTTTTATATAGTTTCTCTCCTTTGGTTTTGGTTTGTTTTATCATTTTGCATGGTCTGTAAAACCTTCATTTCTCCACGGGGAATAACGTAAAATAGTCCTGCCTTATCTCTAATTCAAGATTCAAAGTGATTCAGTACATCTAATGACAACTAACTGGGGTCTTTTTTATTTTCATAGATCACTCTTTTATACATGTCTCATAAAAAGTCCAGCATTAGAG
>NC_061792.1:524812-574636 GCF_022458985.1 Mugil cephalus | reverse complement strand
CTTGGATGGGAGACCGCCTGGGAATACCAGGTGCTGTAAGCTTTTCATTTTCATCAGGAGACATGGTAACATTTACATCATCAAAATACATACAATGATGATTTTGACCACTTATATATACTGCGTTTGTGACCGTTAACGTTGCTTACGGCCATACCACCCTGAACACGCCTGATCTCGTTTGATGTCGGAAGTTAAGCAGTGTTTGGCCTGGTCAGTACGTGGATGGGAGACCGCCTGAGAATACCAGGTGCTGTAAGCTTTTCATTCTCATCAGGAGACATGGTAACATTTACGTCATCAAAATACATGCAATGATCATTTTGACCACTTATATATACTGCTTTAGTGACATTTGACATTGCTTACGGCCATACCAACCTGAACGCGCCCGATCTCGTCTGATCTCGGAAGCTAAGCACGGTGTTAGATCCCGGAACAGGTATAACAGCTTCTCCGTTTACTATAGGGTTATGGCTTCACGTCTGCGGAGTATTACTCCAACCGAATTCAATGATAGCACTACTCAAGCTGTAGGCGGGGTAACTCGCCTGGCTTCTAACCACCCTTAGTCCTGACGTCTGCCCCGCTTCCTCACTTCCCCCGGAACCGCCAGTCAGGGAGGCGTCCCGCAGCTGGGTCCGAAGTTGAGTCCCGTCAGTTGTGGTGGCTTACCCCTAATGGATCTGTGCACTTGGTACGTGCCAGGTTATAATTTAAAGGCTAGGCTGGAAGCCCTAGGGACATAGAAATAGTTTTTAAGTGGAAACGACTAGTGTGACCAATAAGAGCAAGGTGTCGGAGCTACCATTAAGATTGCCTATAGTTTTACTGTCTTGAGTACCAGCAAAAAGGGAGAAATAATCGTCAGCAAAGATTTTTGACCTTTAGAGCCAAATTTTATTTGCAGGTTCAGCAATAGCGGTTTGCAACAGCTCAATTAATTCGATCAAGAATCAGACATTGGTTAACATAAGATATGAATACAATTTAAACCTAAATCATGTAATACCTAATCAGAAATAAACTCTCTAAAGATTCTGTTCTAAAAATCACTTAATCAAACAAAGAATTACTCATGATCCAAGCAGGGGTAGTAGGGGTAATATAAAAATGTCCAAAACTGTCCCAAAATTCCTTTTTAAAGTAGAACAGGCGTCGAGTGAGCCGCACGGCCGATGCGACCACACCCAACCCTAGTTCCTCTTACTGCCGCGGAGGGAGTTGGTAAAATAGGGAAGTCCTGATGAACGATGATTCTGTCCTTTGGTAAATCCCTTAAATCCTTCTCAAATGTATTCCAATTCGGTCTCCTCGACTCCGTACAAAGTCCAAGAAGTAGTAGAAATCCAAAGTGTGAAAGATAATCCAACTTTGTCTGCTAGGCAGGGGGAATCCAGACCAAACTCTTAAAAGCCGAAATAGTACTGCGAGGGTGTTGGCTCAGTCCGCATGCAGCACAGTCTGTGTCCGAGGTGAAGTTCCCGTAGTATATTTCTGAGTTACATCTTTTATACTTTCTAAATCAAGACACATCCTATTTTCCACACATCATTATGACTAACCAACCCCCACCTACTACTTTTATCCAATAAGGGTGTTACCCCCCTGACTCATTAATTAATATTAAGACATTAGTTCTTTTTTTTTTTCTGTACTTTTCCACTAACCATGCGTTTGGACATGTCCTGACTTGCTCTTAGGCCACAAGGTTTCAGTTCCCCTTTTTGTCCCCACTGCTGGCCCTTTACATCCTGTTTATCTTATTCTGCTTATGATTTTACAACACTTAGTTATACTGATTCAATTATTATTCATTTTACATCCTGTGTATATTAATTACTTTACTGAAAATCAACATGTTTAATCAAAATCATCTTCAAATCATTGTATTATCTTTACTCATGCCGTTAATTCAAGTTCCGATCATACATTTAGTACCATACTCTTAAGCTGTTGGTTGGCTGAGATCTCAACTCACTTGACACCCCCTTCTTGAGATCGTAAGCTACCCGGTGATGATTTTACAGCTCAGGATCTTCCATCTCATCCAAGGAATCATCAGATAATAATTCCAACACATCGGGTACATACTCCTCACGCTGGGTTTCCATTCCCTCATGTTGGCCTTCGGGTGGCGGTGCAAGTGTGGCCTCCTTTGGCCACTCAGCCAGGGGTAGTTGCTCCAACAGCTCCGCGAAAGGATGCAGATCCACCAGTGGCTCCTCAGGCGATGTCACCGGGGTGGAGGGAAGTCGGGTCAACTGCCTTTCCACCGCTTCAGCCAATCCTTCCCACTTGTTGTCTTCGTCCTCACTCACTTCTTCTATTCCATTAGAAGCCGTGGCACACTGTAGCACTTCCTCCAGCATATCGCTGCTGTCTCGCCTGACAATTCCAGCGAGGGTTGTCTGGGTTCCGATGTCGCGATGTTCCTTCTCGTTTTCTGTTGACTCTTGCGCCAGAGGAGACGCTGGTTCCCCATAGACAGAGGGCGCTGCCTGTCGCGCTCACCGCGATGAGGATTCTTCCGTCCAAGGTGTGAGTGGTGCGGAGACGAGATCTGTCACGAAACTCCCAGACCCTGGTGTAGGTTGGTGCATAAATCCCTTCCTCAATCAGTCGAGGCACCCAAGTTACCCCCTTACCCCAGTAGGAACTCCAGATGATCCTTGCATGCTCTTCAAGCTCCATCACCATATCCACGGGTACTTGTAGGTTGACGAACCGATCGGACCCTTTGGAGGACGCCATGGACTGCATACGGGTGAGGATCCACCATGTAGCACTTGGAACATTGCATCCTCGTTCCCAGATTCCACAAACAGCCTACTTCTTTCAGGGTGGTCTCACACCCGCTGCAGACGGCGCCCCCCTATAATTAAAACACAGAGATTTAATTCATACTTGATTATTCTTATTTCTCTTTTTTCCTGATTTTTCTATTTTTCTTTTTCTTGCAAGCGGAGCCACAGATTCTTCTTTTTTTTTCAGACTTCAGGCCAGTGTTCCTTCTTCCTGGACCCTGTCTTCGAACGTGTCCAGCCATTTCGTCCTTCGCTCTGGAGGTGGGGTCCTCCCAATCATCGAGGCTCTCACTCGGGGATAGAAGATGGGGTACAGCATGAGCCAGCCAGCCATAGAGACCGATGCCTCAGCTCCTTCCCAATAGATGATCATCAGAGTCACCCAGCCTAGGACCCATAAAACTCCGATAGCGACCTGGTCAAGTTGGCACCAGCCTGGTCTTCCGTGCTTGATCATGGTCAGGGTGAGTAGGCAGAGTAGGAAGAAGGTCATCGTTACTCCCTCCAGCATGAATCCAATCCGCCAAGCACCTTCAACGAAGTCTGCCGCCACATCAAGCGCCAACCACGTTAGTAGCGCCACTGCCTTGATTACTCCCTTCCTGGTGGTGTCGATGGTGGTGCGCCCCAGCAGATGGATCAGGAACCAGGACAAGGTGATTCGTACCCTTCCCTGGACCACGATCTCGATCAGGGCTTTAATAAGGCCGATGAGTAGTGCTATGATCCGCAGGGGTTGTTCCTTGGACCATATTCCAGTACAGCAAAACACCAACCATATGCACTCGAACGCCCAGAAATCCACCTTGGTAAAGTTGATCTCTGGTTCCTTGATCTCAGAGCTATTCTGGGTGTAAGTTAGACTTGTACTTACTTCCATGACCAATGCTGATGAAGTTGTTATTGGAGACCCGGTACTTGCGTTGCTGGCGTTGGACATTCTTTTCTTCGTGTAGCTCCCCCGTTGTTCAACCTTGAACTGACCACTTCCTCTTTGCTCCGCTGGTTATAATGCAAGTCCGCCACACCCTTGGTAGGCGGGTCTCTCCTCCCACCGTTTTCTCTTTTTGTCCACACATGGTAACATAAACGTTGATTGGATGATTATGAGTGCGAAAGCTTTAGCTGGCAAAATGCCTTGGACTGCCCTTGTCACGAGGTTAGCTTCGCCAAAATGGCGTCAAAGAGGGACCTCCTCGTAAATGTGCTCCATCCCCCGTGTCCAGCGTCGGGTATCGGCCGCTCTGGCTCTTTCCTCCCCCGGTGGAGTACTGACCGGCTCCTGTCGAGCAGGTTGCGGGAACAGATGTCCATACAGCACGAACCAGACGATCAGGGGTAAGTTGGAAATGAACCCCAACAGGCACATAATGCTTAGAATCCCCCAACCAAATCCCCACAAGCAGAGACGCAGCAATTTTAGAGCCCACATCTGAGCCTGGTTACTCTTCAGCTTACTGACTTGTGAATACATGTAGCTCAGTAGGCCCACCACCACCAGTCCTTCCAGGCCCAAATTCACCCAATAGGCGACTCTGGACCACAGTGAAGCTACATCCAGCACCAGCCAGATGATCAGGATGATCATTCTCATAATTCCTCGTCTGGATGTGTCTACCTTGAGCCGTCCCAGGAGGAACGCCACGAACCAGGATGTGGTGTAGGTGGCCTCGCCCCTCCATACGTTCACAATCAGTACCTGCACGATTCCTTCGATCAGGCAGAGGATCCTGAACCCCTGGTGCCCGATCCATAGCCCCGTACAGCAGAAGATGAACCATATGACTTCCAATGTGACGAACTCTGCTACGTCCCCTTCAAATCTTTTAATCCACAGAGGTTGGGTTGTGGGGGATTCAGTTCCATTTTCCATGTTGATGATACTTTTCGAGGATCTTTTATTCTGTCCCTTGCTCACCCCGCTCAACGAACAAGTCCAGGTATGGGGTTGTGTTGACAAGCGTCACCCCTTACTTGCGAGGTGATCCTTCCTCGCGTAGGAGGAGTTCCAACTCCCCCTCATCCTTGGGCGTAGTCTTCTTTCTCCGCCCCCTTCTGCAGAGTCCCTTGACTCCAGATCTGATCAATCCTCCGAGAAGTGGCGCGAGTAGCACCACCCCCACGCCAATCAACGCATATGGCAGAATCTTTTTGATGATCCCCCAAAGTTCTGATCCCAGAACTAGCGCTCCATCTTCAATCTTTCCCAAGATCTCCCTGGGTACTTCTACAGCACTTTCCAACACGGTTTTCCCGTACAGTTCCACTACGGTGCAATCGTGTCCTTCACATTGCAGCCAATGTTCCTGTGGCATTTCACAGGTTCCGTTGTTGTACATCTTGTTCGGCCCGACCCATTCGAATCCTTCGATCTCCTTCCCTTCACACAGGCTTTTCCGGAACGCATGTTCTTCAAGCCTGGTGAGTTCTGCTTTATTCACCCCGGGTACCGGTTTCCCGGTGATGCGCCGCCTCTTGGCCATTGGTCCTAACAAGGCTTTCACACATCCTTTACCCCATTGTTTAGCCTCATACGACCGCTGCCATCCAAAACTGCTCTGCTTCTGTCTGGTCGAGTTACCAAACAGATGTACGTTACTTTTGACCCATGTGGCTCCTTGCTGATAAGTGTCATAGGCTCCATCATACCACCAGGCACACACCTGGTCCCAACCATAGAGCGTGCTGCAAGGTCGTCGGGCAAGCTCTACGGTGCAAGAGGTGTTTGCTCGATTACATACCATTTTCCATGGCCTCGGGGTCAAAGTCACACTTGGTCTGATCCCAGTCCAACCGTACCATTCATTGAGTCCTTCCCCTGTAGAGTAGACGGTAGCCACATATTGATACTTGACCCAATAGTTCGAAGTCTGTGACAGGCATGGCAGAACCCAGGCCCTGGTTTCGTCCTTTTGCAGACCCCACCACGGTCGAGTCTTGTCTGGCTTGTCCCACCACAGCGGCCACTGTTCCAACGCCCCCTTCATGGTATTATGGCCCCGTATCCGCGAACAGTTGTATGTCCAGTACCCTACCACCCAGGATCCCACTTGTGTAATATCGCACCTAGGAGATGCCCAATCGGACGATCTGGTTCCCTCACCCATGGAGTAGTCCTTGCCGTTCAGGTCCTGTACCATCTTTTCCACAACACATTTATCGATTTTCTCAAAATCCCCTGAAGGTACAGACCACAGATCCTCAGGTGTAGGGATTTGTTGGACATACATCTCCGCTTGCTCAGGGCCCGCCAGATGAGTAGGCCGTGTTGCAATTCAGTGGTTGCTCTCAGGTGGGCCACTGGTTTCTTCCAAACCCATGGCAAGCTATGGTTCAGCCAGTCATCAATCCTGACTGTTCCAGCCTCGGGCGGGTCACCTCTCTCAGTCGTCCCTCTCTCATTCTGATGACTTAGGACCAGATAGTGTTGGTTTTTGCAGACAATAGGCCCCAGATTCCAGTAGCAAGGGTCAAGTTTAAAAGCTTTCTCTCGCAGACAATCTTCCAAGTCCTTACGACTATATGATGATGAGACCCGTGGAGGTCGTCTCTCGTCCAGACCCAGTCCCCCAGATGTCTTCACCACCGGCGTAGAGTTGTTAGCTACCCCTGTAGTATTGTTACCAGTAGTGGGATGGTGTCTTGTTGTGATGTTGACATTGCTTTGTCCGGGCTGGTCTGGGTCTGGTTGATCCTGCATATCACAGGTTAGATTTAGCTCTCCCCAAAAAACCTCTGGCTTAGGGATTAACACATGACATCGCTGCTGGAACTGATGAGCGGGTGAAATGACCTCCTCAACCCAATAGGTTACATTCCTTCTTTTGACACAGGCCTGGGTGTAGTACCAATATGGATTTTCTCCGTCCACTTGTATCCAATTAACTCGTACCTCGCGAGTCTCTTGTTGCTGAGGGAGGACGCCATCTAGCAGCAGTGTTTCTCCTTGGAGCTCCACTGCTTCGATCACTCCCCCTCCTTCGACTCTATGGGAGTCGAAAAACTGCTTAATGGCTGAAAGATTAAAATCCTCAAAACCATATAGACCATCTTCAGTGCAGTTAATGGAAGAATCCACCACACAGGGAAGAGAAAAATTCCTCAGCGTGATCACTTCCCTCTTAATTTCCCAACAGGTCTGATTATACACCTGTGTTGAGGTAAAGCTAATCCTCACGTGTTCATTTTCCCATAGGCCATTACCATGGCAATACAAAAAAGTTAAAATAGAAAAAAGACCTATAAACCCGATGCTAAACTTAAAAATAATCCACTTCGTAGGACAGGATAGAGTTCTTTCAGCCATCATGATCTTGTTCCTCACTTCTGGAGCCCCAGATAGTGAGTGTGTCCATGTCCCATGCTCCTGTCACTTAACTACAACCAGTAGCTCCTCCCCTCTTCGCCAGGTGCCAATGGAATCACTGTCACCTTAGGTCGAGGTGATCGCAGGTTACCCTTTAGATTGCGCCATACTCGTCCCCTCATGAGCCGGGTCATTGCTGGATAGGGATGGGCGCCGCTACAGTTATGCACCTCGAAGTTGTCCCGAATATACGGATCCAATCCCCGCCACATCCAGCGATAACGGGTGATGATGACGTTCTCGGTAGGCCTAAGCGGGCCAATACAGCTGGTCACCGCATTTTTCCCCATTTCTTCGTAATCTGGCCTGTGATCAGGGGGAATATCATTCCTTACCATTGCGAGTTCTGCGCATAAGGGCTCACCACGAGGATCCACGAGCTCCACCAGCTTCGCCCATCGATCAGACCTGTTACACCCCGAATCGAGAAACCCCTCTTTTCGTACCGATGGCATCCTGTACATACTATACCGTTGGCTGGGGAAATCCTGCTCCTGTACTCCCAGTCGTTCAGTCTGGTTCTCGATAACAATCCTTTCAGGATCATTAATCCTCAGATGGAGACTCCTGTAGGTCTCTCGACTGGTAGTCCAAATAAGTGAGCTCCCGAGCCACATGTCCATATACATTCCCAACCATGGCTGGCAGTGGTTTACTCCCCACCTTAGCTTGATCAGTTCTTTTCCAATCTGGAGGTATACTGTGTTAAGTATCCAGGGCATATGTTTAGGACACTCGGGTACTGGCTGGTTCACCCATTCCGTTCTACAGTACACATATTTAAGAGAGAGAAACTGCAGCTGAGCACCCCCATGTACTCTTTTCCCCATGCATCCCTTTTCAGGTTTAGTGAGATCGGCCGATCTGGTCAGCTCTATATTACTACAACAATAGGCCTCAGATCCACAAAAATTATAATCGTACAAGTAATCTCGAACAGGTCTTTCCAAAAATATTTTTACATTTGGAAGTTTTATATAGGGAACAGGGGTACTTCTCCTTCGCTTCTTGTTCCCTCTTCTCTTTGCACGAAGTTGCACTTGAGCCCCAGCTACTGCTGGGCCTTCCAACTCCATTTCTTCAGTTTAAGTTTTTGGAAAAGGTTTCGGCCTTCTTTTCCTTCTTTTGCTGCTTCAACTGCACTCTCAGGCTTTGGCGGCTCTCCCAGGCAGGTCACCACTGCTCCCACCGAGTAGACTCCACGAAAAGGAACAACTACTGTCCGGACCGAGAGCCGCACCCTGGTTAGCTGTTCCGGAAATGTGGGGGTGGCTGCACGTCCTGCCCATGTTCCCGGCAGCTGGATCACGCCATCTCTCCGCCACGCCTCTGGTGTGACGTCAAACTCCTTGCTTGCCTCCCTAGCTCGCGCCGCCTGGTGGCCCCATGCGTCCATACACGTGACACTGTAGTAGAGATTGGTACCTCTTGCTCCGTCCTCTCGAGGGATCGGTCCCAGGTCCTGGACCGTCAGGGTAGGGTCAGAGTAGACTTCCTCTATGAGCCGACCCCAGGTGGTAAGCTCCCACGGTCCAGTCCAGCCCTGACTTTCCGCCATTTCACGTTGATCCTCCCGCAGGTCTTTAATGGTCGAGGTGTATCCTGGACCGTCAGGATCTCTGTAAACCCGAAACACCATATTCACTTGTTCAGTGGACGGTGGTGGATCATGGACCTCTGTACGGGCTGGGCTGTGTGGCCATCCTCTCTTAATCGCCTCTCTCCACAGCGTCCCAGGCCCTGACTGTTTTGCAGTCCTCTTTTCCGCCCCCGAGCTGATGGTGGTGCCGAAGGCAGGGGCGGTGCAGATGGGCCCTCCATGTCTGGTGAGCTAGGATCTGGGGAACTGAGAGGGTCACTCCTGCTCCCTGCTTGTCCTCTCCTTTCCCAAGCCGACGGTGCCAGAGACTGCAGCGGATCTATAAACTTCCTTGCCTGCCATCCCTCAGCCGTAGCAACCTGCAGCAGTCGTCCACTCCTTTGCTGCAGCATGCAGTTGCCGCAAGGATGCAATCTCTGGCCATCCCATTGACAGGTACACTCCCTGCAATCCATCTTCTCACCTCTTAGGTCCCACTGTGTGTGGAACGTCATCCTGGCTACGGTGTTTACTCGGCATAGTCCACATACATGACCATCCAGCACCTTCACCGGCTTAGGGGTCATCCCCTTAAACTCCCTCCGATTGGCTTCAACTCGGAGCGGCTTATTTCTTCCCGGGCCTTCCCACTGGACACCCAGGGTGGTGGGTCTCCAACACACCACACAGTTGTTTTTGACTTCTCTCCACTGTAGAATTTCCTTGTCTTCTGTGGAAATCCCTCTCTTAGCATACTCCAATATGTTGAGGGCTCTGCCTGCCCAGAGCCCTTCGGTGCTGCGTCTCATGACAACCACCCCTTTAACCGTGGCCAGTCGGACGAAGGGTGGTAGGCACGGTATGCTACTGGCCATGATTTCAGCTCCTAGTCACCTAGTCTGGAACTGGTTTCAGCTGCCCTATTCCTTGGATTCCCGACTTCTTTAACCGAACTGTATTTCGGTCTATAATCTCCGTCACTATGTCAGTTTTGTCGTACTTTGCTTTCACTGCTGCTCCAGCTGGGTGGCTCTGTGCTTTAATCCACACACGCTGTCCAACATGTAATGACATCTTGCCTTCCGGGGGTGGCTTCTTATCCTCAGAGCTCCTCCCAACCTCTTGTGACGTAAAGGGGCGCTGATTCAGCTCCTCCGCCGGTGACGGTCTTCCCTCTCGATGTCTGTCATTCAGGGTTTTGACCAGTGATAAGATCTGGGTGCTCCACTCTCTTCCATTGGCGTTCTTCCCAATCCAGCTTTTTACAAGCCCAATGGTTCGTTCCACTACTCCGTTGGCTTGTGGTGTGTATGGCGGTGAATACACTCTAATCACTCCATTGTCCTGACACCACTTATCCACTTTTGCGTTTCGAAAATGAGTTCCATTGTCTGTTCTGAGCTCCTTTGGTATTCCAAGACCGCAACAGACCTGGTCCAACATACTGACAACACTAGTGCCATTAGCCTGGCGAGCAGGTCTCACTGCAACTTACCCTGACATAGAATCTACTAACACCAGCAGGTATTTTTCTCCTCTCATACCTGTTATCCCCAAGGGTCCGGCTACATCCATGCATACAGACCCCCAAGGTATGGTGCTCTTGATGGTCAGTCCTCCTGTTCGCTGTCCTCTCCGACCCGCGTTGTACCGACCACACTCAACACAGTCCTTGAGAACACGCCGAACCTCCTTCTCTGGAATCCACAGCTGCTGTTTTTCCAGCTCCCTGCGCGTTGGGACAGCTCCGGCGTGACCGAGTGCCTCGTGCACCGCCCGCGTCACCCCCTCCACACAGTCTTTTGGGACGATCCTACCTTTAGGCGAACTATCCCATTTCTCGATCCCGACAAAGACAATTTTCCTCATCTGGACGAAACGATCCACTTCTTCGTTTCCTCGCCAGTGAGCTCCTTCTTTTGTATGTGCTTTTTGATGCACCACTTCAAGGTCCAGGTTCAGTCGTAACTCTGCGATTTTCTTCCATAAGTCCTCGTGGGCCACCTTCTTCCCCTTCGCGGTTTCATATCCATTCTCTTCCCAAATGGTTAGGTCCTCATTCAGGGCCTGGGCACAATAATAACTGTCTGTTATAATCCTTGCTCGTTTAATCTTTCTCTTCTCCAGCTCGAGCAGTCCCTCCAACACTGCTGTCACTTCCCCAGCTTGTGCGCTACCGGCTGCCTTCCCTCGCTGACGGTACTCCTCCTTCCCCTTCAGCTTGAGAATGAACCCCCAGTACGCCGCGTCATCGGGACCCTTCCTCGAGCCGTCTGTGAACAAGGTCCATTCATAATCCTCCCGTGGCGGGTTTTCAGCCGCTGCAGCTTTAGGTGCTCCCGGTTGTAAGGGTCCGATCTCGAGATCTGGGTCTAATAGGACGTCTTCCCATCGACCCCACCTGGCATTAGTCGCCTTCGTACTCTCGACAGTTGCTTTCCTGAGGAACCGGTGTACCTGGCTCTGGGTGATGACTCGAACCTCCTGCCCTTGGGATAAATCCTTCAAGGAACTCCAGTATCTTGCCAGCACCGCCAGTTCTTTCTCTTCTAGTTGATACTTTTTTTCCACAGAGGATAGGGTGTAACTCCACAAAGTCACCAGTCCACCACCCTCATTGCTCACCTTCACAGTAGCACCGTCGTCCTCACAACTTATTTCTGCAACCAGCCTTGCTGTTGGACTCCTGGGTTCGAGCCTCAGGGCCCCTTGGATTGCCTTCCTCAGGATCTCCAAGTTGCTCTGATCAGCTGCAGTCCAGACCCATTCCACTGCCTCATTTGGCTTCTTAAGCTTGGCGTACAAAGGTTTCGCATACTTCTGGTATCCCGGTACGTGATCCCTCACATAGTTGCACAAGCCCAACACTTTCTGTAGTTCATTTACTGATGACGGGGGTTCTATCCGTTCGATCTTCTTCTTATATTCCTCAGATAATCCCAAATCGTCAGACACCTGGAATCCCAAATAATCCACCTTTCTTCGCCCAAACTGACACTTTTTCAAGTTGAGTTTGAGCCCTGCTGCTGTAAGTCTCTCCACAATACTTTGTAGTCTATCCAGGTGCTGTTCTTCTGTATCATCTGCGATAAACACATCGTCTATATAGATAGTAGCATCCAGCCCATCAAGTACATCCATAACTGCTGATTGAAATATGTTAGGGGAGTTCTTGTATCCCTGAGGGAGCCTTTCCCACACGTAGGATCTTCCTTTGTGAGTAAAGGCCGTTTTCCCTTGTGAACCTCGGGCTAGTCGAAGAGAGAAAAATCCATTGGCCAAGTCTATACAGGACTTGTAGGGCTTCAGCTTTAGGGTCTTCAGGGTTCCCTGGGGGTTGATGAGACTTGCTCTGTTGGCGACGGTTCTTCTGTTCAAAGCTTTAAAGTTGATTACCGGTCGCCAACCTCCTCCTGAGGATTCTGGTTTTCTTCACCGCCTGTATTGGGCTGTTTGTGATGGGGTTTGGCTCATGGCGAATCACCCCCAGCATCATCAATTCCCTGACGATGAGATCCATCTCTTCCACTGCCCCCGGGTTCAGAGGATACTGCCGTACAGGTGGATGTACTCCTCCTTCTATGGTATGGACATACCTGGTTCCCAGATCGCCACAGTCATTCTTGAATCTCGCCACATTCGCTTTGGAGATGATCTCCCTCAATTTCTCCTTCCCTTCTGGAGAAAGATCACTCTCCTGTATTTTCTGCTCTGTCACTTCTGGAATGTTCACCGACTTGTACCAGACTCTGGCGGTCGAGTCCTCGACCGTTGGCAACCTCACCAACCGGGCTTGTAAAACTCTCAGCCTCTCCTCCACTTTCCTACGGTTGCACGGCTTCTGATGTAATCTTTCCAAGTCTGCTATGGTTACCATGTCATAAGCTCCCAGGACCCACACTATTCCTTTCCAGATGCCATAGGGTACCTCTGTGATTGAGGCATCCGCCAGCTGCACCTTCAACCTCCCCTAGGACTCAGAGCCCTCCTTCAGATCAGATACCTCAGCTCCCGAGTCCACCAAATAGGGGACACCGTCCACCTGGGTGTAGATGTTGTCTTTGACACGGTAAGCATGTTCCAGGGTGACTCGAGCTGTCGCGTCCATTATTCCTTCTTCCCCCCGTCAGCCACCTGCTGGCGGGCTAAACGGAGTGCATCTCTCTGTTCTGGTGTTAATTTTTTATATTCCTCTGGTGCCAGATATCCAGTCTTCTTGTTGCTGGGCTCTCCCCCGGATTGTCGTTGGTCGAATGGCCTGTTGCTAGGAGCGTTAGCTGGAGGACCTCGTGCAGGTGGCCGTTGATCCACTCTCCTTGGTTGGTTCTGCTGGTTTGGCGGTGGCCTCGGGGTTGCCACCTTCTGTTGAGTACGTTGACTCCCCTCGACCCGCCTCTCTTCTTCGAACTTCCTCTTACGGTCCCATTTCTTCACCGTTTCCATTATCTGGTCCGGTGTACTATTCACCGCATCCAAGGTAACAAAATCCAGCTCACCTTTCAGGCCCTTCACCAACCTCCTAAGCACCTTAACACTCCGGCTTGCAGGCACCGTTCGGCTCAAAATGTACCACACCTGGGTCAGAGTCTGCCCTGATCCAGCTGTCCTCGTGCCTTCTCTATTTGCGCATCCTCATCGTCGCCATCCTCTAGCACCAGTCTCTTGTAATGCTCCTCTGCGGTTTCATCCTGATCCATAGGCTGTCCAGTTACATGGGACAGCCAGGTCAGCCGTGCCTGGTTGTCATTAGTGCTCGATTTCACCATCGGCCAGTTCTTCCTCAGGTAATCCTGCAGGTTCTGAGTGGAAGCTTTATCTTGCACTAGTATTTTTATCTTTTTAAATTCCTCAAAGCTGGAACTCCCCCCTGTTGTTGCCGATGTCCCAGCTCGGCTGACGCTTACCGCTACGTCCTGGGTGGGCCGACGCCTTTGTAACTCAGCACCGACTCGGGCCGAGGCTCCCAGTTCCTCATCGTCACTGGATGATATCTCCTGCAAGCGGCGGTTTTCGGTCTCTTTCGCATACTTGAGGGCTGTTTTCTTCAGTCGTCTCAGCATAACATCATGTGTAATGGCCAGGAACGCGGTTTTGAAGTTAGCGGTCAGATTCTCACAGCTCCTTAGTGTGGGGAAGGTGGGGGCCATCAGAAAATTGGCCCATTCCTTCACCTGAGCTTTTACTGGCAGCACCACTTCTTCCTCCAACCGCTCTCCCCATTCCTCTGGGACTCCATGGTCCTGCTGGCCAGCTTCAGGCATATATGTTTTCCGCCCATCCCGCGTTTCTATATATCCAAAGGAAATATCACGCGCCAGCCTTTCCGAGGTACTGTAGATGGTGTATACTGGGGTCTTTTTCTTCGTTCCTTTTCTCTGGCCAACTCGCAGTTCCCTGGCCCCCGTGATGTCTTCCTGCCTTACAGACGCCAGGGTGTCTGCCTCTTCCTCCTTCTCGGGCTCTTCGTCGCCGCTGCTGCTGCTGCTGATTTCCTGATGGCTGCGGGAGCGATTAGGCGGAGGTGAAGATTCTCGTATCGCGCTGTGTCTTGGAGCAGTCACGTTCCCTGGGGTCGGTGTGTTAAATGCTCCCGCGTCTAGTTGCTCCTGGTAGGTTACAGCTGCTACGCCAGGCGTCCTCTCGGTCTGCATACCCTGGTAATCCCTCATCGGCTCCAGCCTGATCCGACTAGGGGCTCCTCCAGACCCAGGGGTCCCAGCCCCTAGCTCTCGTCTGGGTGGACTTCTGGTCGGTGATAGCTGACAGTGGAGGAGCCGTTGGTTCCCCCTCGGCATCCCTGCCCGGGGTGGAGGTGCTCCTGAGTCGCGAAGTTCTCAGCGGTTCTCCCGGCGACTCCCCTCTCACACGTGCCCAGGACTTCTCGTCCTCCGGCCGATTTAAGGTCCTGGTCAGCCTCTCCCTTCTTTCTTTCTGCTGCTTCAAGGAGGTGACGAGGACCATTTCCCCTATGCCGGACCAAGCCGACGCTTCTGTCGCATGTATGCGGCCAGCTTTCACCATGGCCTTCTCAGCCACCAACCATGGCAAGTTTCCCGATCTTATTCCATCAACACACATCGTTACTCGGGTGTATCCAGCGTTACTGGCTGCCCGCAGCCCCATCTCTAGGGCTTCAACCAGCTCCTTCTCGTACTCCTCGGGGGGGATCACTTCCTCATATGCCCTTACGGGAATATGGATTATGGCAAAATAGCGCGATTCACCCCCACTGACAGTCAGGACCGGGCCGCTATCCTCTTCACCCTTTAGTTCTTTAATCCTGCCCTTCAATTCCCTAACGAACCCTTCACCGGCATTCCTGCGCAGCTCTTTCTTGAACTTACTATTCCAAGGGTTATACCGGGGGTCTGTTAGCACGATTAGTCCGTGTCCTGCAAAATCCCATGGTTCCCCATGGTGTTGGTACATTACCGTCTGAGTTTGGCCCTTCCATCTCAGAGCCCCGGCAGGTACAGGATCCAAGAGAGGGAGCCAGTCTCCTTTGTTCTCCTCATCCGTTAGCTCCCTCGAGGGTTTCTCCCGGGAAGGCCAACTCTGTCTCCGATCCTGCAGATAAGTTCGCACCACCTGTGGGGTCACAGAGACGTGCTCGAGCTTCGCAGGCAGGGCCGCTAGTCCAAACGTGGTTCCCTTCTGGTCCCATTCCAGAGAGGAATCCGGCTCCGGGTGTTCTGGCTCCGAGTCATGGCTAGAGTCGGCATCGCTTTCCTTCTGGCTCCCTTCTATACTCTCCGGGGGATCTTTCAGGAATCGGTCTGCCACGGCGCCGAACCTCTGCAGTATGACCCGATAAGATTCATGCTCCTTGTATTGCTTAGCCGCTACAGTCCTTGCCCCTATCGTTACTGCACCTACCCCAGTCACTTTCCCTAGCATCTTGATGATCGGGTCGTATCTCTCATGGGGGCTTATCCACGCTGTCACGGGCTGGGGCTCTTCTTCCAACTTTTTCCCTGGCCATATTACTCCCACAGCCCAGTGCAGCCATGCTTTTATTGTATCCTTTGTTGCCCCCGCTCCAGGAGACGGCACCACATGCACCCCTATCCGTGCAAGCACGTTGGGGGTTCGGAATGTTCCTCCTTCTTTGCAGACTCGGTCCACCTCCTTCCCCACGTCCTCATCCGGGGTGTCAGGAGAGAAGGGGACCGCAAGGCACCTTGCCGACACGTGTTGCTTGACCGTGGGGTCCCAGGTATCCCATCCCCTTCCCCAGGGAATGACCTGGATCACCGTCCCGGTCTGCGCCTTGTCACCATATTCCTTTCTTCGGACCGTGGTCTCCGGGGCCTCTCCTGAGGCCTCGTTCCCCTTATCCTCACTTGGCGGGGACACTGGAGGCGACTCCGAGCTGAGCTGCTCCACTGGGATTTCTGTTCCCCCCTCGGCCATCTCTGAACCTGGCTGGCGTTCTTCTTAACTTTGTCTTTGTCTTTGTCGTCTCGAGCCGCCTTTCTCCAAAGCCTCTCGTAGCGCGTCAAGTCAGGGATGGAGTCGGGCGGTGATGCCTCCCTGCAGGGTCGTCTGGATCCCCGTCGGTTGGGGTCTCTCCAGCGATGTCTGCTGCAACTTTTCCTGTCTGCGTTTCGCCGCTCAGGACAGGTTGAGAGCGTTGGTTCTCTCGCTACCTCGGCTCCAAACAGCTCACGTAGTCTCTGATGCTCCGCGCTGCTCTTCTATTTACCTCGGGTCGTCTCACACGAACGGTAACCTCTCCGGGCTACCAGGGTTCTTTTTTCTTTAGGCGTGGCTAAAGTCGCTCGCTCTGCCACGCCCCACGTTGGGCGCCACGTGTTAGATCCCGGAACAGGTATAACAGCTTCTCCGTTTACTATAGGGTTATGGCTTCACGTCTGCGGAGTATTACTCCAACCGAATTCAATGATAGCACTACTCAAGCTGTAGGCGGGGTAACTCGCCTGGCTTCTAACCACCCTTAGTCCTGACGTCTGCCCCGCTTCCTCACTTCCCCCGGAACCGCCAGTCAGGGAGGCGTCCCGCAGCTGGGTCCGAAGTTGAGTCCCGTCAGTTGTGGTGGCTTACCCCTAATGGATCTGTGCACTTGGTACGTGCCAGGTTATAATTTAAAGGCTAGGCTGGAAGCCCTAGGGACATAGAAATAGTTTTAAGTGGAAACGACTAGTGTGACCAATAAGAGCAAGGTGTCGGAGCTACCATTAAGATTGCCTATAGTTTTACTGTCTTGAGTACCAGCAAAAAGGGAGAAATAATCGTCAGCAAAGATTTTTGACCTTTAGAGCCAAATTTTATTTGCAGGTTCAGCAATAGCGGTTTGCAACAGCTCAATTAATTCGATCAAGAATCAGACATTGGTTAACATAAGATATGAATACAATTTAAACCTAAATCATGTAATACCTAATCAGAAATAAACTCTCTAAAGATTCTGTTCTAAAAATCACTTAATCAAACAAAGAATTACTCATGATCCAAGCAGGGGTAGTAGGGGTAATATAAAAATGTCCAAAACTGTCCCAAAATTCCTTTTTAAAGTAGAACAGGCGTCGAGTGAGCCGCACGGCCGATGCGACCACACCCAACCCTAGTTCCTCTTACTGCCGCGGAGGGAGTTGGTAAAATAGGGAAGTCCTGATGAACGATGATTCTGTCCTTTGGTAAATCCCTTAAATCCTTCTCAAATGTATTCCAATTCGGTCTCCTCGACTCCGTACAAAGTCCAAGAAGTAGTAGAAATCCAAAGTGTGAAAGATAATCCAACTTTGTCTGCTAGGCAGGGGGAATCCAGACCAAATCTTAAAAGCCGAAATAGTACTGCGAGGGTGTTGGCTCAGTCCGCATGCAGCACAGTCTGTGTCCGAGGTGAAGTTCCCGTAGTATATTTCTGAGTTACATCTTTTATACTTTCTAAATCAAGACACATCCTATTTTCCACACATCATTATGACTAACCAACCCCCACCTACTACTTTTATCCAATAAGGGTGTTACCCCCCTGACTCATTAATTAATATTAAGACATTAGTTCTTTTTTTTTTTCTGTACTTTTCCACTAACCATGCGTTTGGACATGTCCTGACTTGCTCTTAGGCCACAAGGTTTCAGTTCCCCTTTTTGTCCCCACTGCTGGCCCTTTACATCCTGTTTATCTTATTCTGCTTATGATTTTACAACACTTAGTTATACTGATTCAATTATTATTCATTTTACATCCTGTGTATATTAATTACTTTACTGAAAATCAACATGTTTAATCAAAATCATCTTCAAATCATTGTATTATCTTTACTCATGCCGTTAATTCAAGTTCCGATCATACATTTAGTACCATACTCTTAAGCTGTTGGTTGGCTGAGATCTCAACTCACTTGACAACGGTCGGGCCTGGTTAGTACTTGGATGGGAGACCGCCTGGGAATACCAGGTGCTGTAAGCTTTTCATTTTCATCAGGAGACATGGTAACATTTACATCATCAAAATACATGCAATGATCATTTTGACCACTTATATATACTGCTTTAGTAACATTTGACGTTGATTACGGCCATACCACCTTGAACACGCCTGATCTTGTCTGATCTCGGAAGTTATGCAGCGTCGGGCCTGGTTAGTACTTGGATGGGAGACCGCCTGGAAATAACAGGTGCTGTAAGCTTTTCATTTTCATCAGGAGACATGGTAACATTTACATCATCAAAATACATGCAATGATCATTTTGACCACTTATTTATACTGCTTTAGTATATCGTTTCTTTTGTATGTGCGTGAGCATGTACGGAACTACGTATGGATGTAACGTTACTCCATGTGCGCGCATGTAGTCGCACGTGCGTCTGTACGTGCGCGAAAACAACACACAAGAATTAGACCAACATGCTCCCATAACTGTGTGTAAAGGTTTGTTTAAGCCTCATCCACATTGTATAATCAATATGTTTGTGTCACGTGTAGTTTAATCATGTGCGGCTGATTCTTTATCGTATTTCCCTCTGAGGTACATAATAGTCTAGCTGGAACCTATTAACAGCGCTACTTGTGGCTTTACTACACAATGATGTAAGTATTATAGAAATTAGTTTTTTTTTGCGTTTTTTTCGGGCAATACAGCAAACCCCAACGTCTGAGGTGGTAGCCGACGTGTGCTGTCGAGATTTGTCATTAGAAATATTGACAAGTGGTTTCCTAACATTGCTTGTATTTTGCATCAATTTGCTGTTGTCCACAATTTGAATTGACGCCAAAATAAAACGAGGCCAGTGGAGATAACGTGGTCATTAGCATACGGGGGAGTGGGGAGCTAACTACGGGGCTAAGTTAACGTGCTAACGGCCAATTTCAATGTGTCAGAAATTTTGAAAATCTTTCCCACACTTTCTCTTCCTAGCGCACTCCTCACAAAATTTACATAGAATGTGCCATAGAATGTTTTCCTTCATGATGTCATAGAATTCTGTCCTTGGATGATTTCATCAAATCTTTTCCTTTGGCCATGATGGCATAGAATCTTTGCCTTTGATCTTACTGAAAGTTTGTTTTATACAAGCCTCTGTGGATCTGTACATTCTTTAGTGCTTCTCAGAGTTACAAATTGACTGCAAGCAAGACAAGGAACACACTTGAATAGAGCATGGTTCATTGATTTTCGTCCAAAGTTTTACAAAACATTTCCCGAATAACAAGCATCAATGGCAACCAACAAAACAGCAAAAGAGCTAAATATCTCAGTAGGGAGCACTCTGGGAAATTGCTATAAAGTGCAATCTTTCCTCAGAGAGGGCGGCTTTTAATTTGTTACCAAATGCTGCAAAAACCAACGAGAAAGTCGGCGTCAAGTCAACAAGAGCCGTCCGGCAATTTTCAGACAGGCAAAAGTTGAAATTGATATGCTGAAATTGACATGCTGAAACAGCTGCGACGTCCGCATAGGTGATGATGATTGGCTAAGGTGCAGTAGGCCTTTCACGATAAGCCAATCTCAGGCAGTGTTCAGTTTAAACACAAATCACACCCAAACCCTGGTTGTACCGGGTCGCCTTGTTTTTCTCTCTGATTCATATCTACCTGTTACATTCTGACTCTACTTCCTGGCAGACTGTATCATTGTAGAAGCTTCAGCTCAAAAACAAAAATGCATGCCATGATGATTTTGACCACTTATATATACTGCGTTTGTGACAGTTACCATCGCTTACGGCCATACCACCCTGAACACGCCTGATCTCGTCTGATCTCGGAAGCTAAGCACGGTAGGGCCTGGTTAGTACTTGGATGGGAGACCGCCTGGGAATACCAGGTGCTGTAAGCTTTTCATTCTCATCAGGAGACATGGTAACATTTACATCATCAATATACATGCAATGATCATTTTGACCACTTATATATACTGCGTTTGTGACAGTTTCCATTGCTTACGGCCATACCACCCTGAACACGCCTGATCTCGTCTGATCTCGGAAGCTATGCAGCGTCGGGCCTGGTTAGTACTTGGATGGGAGACCGCCTGGGAATACCAGGTGCTGTAAGCTTTTCATTTTCATCAGGAGACATGGTAACATTTACATCATCAAAATACATGCAATGATGATTTTGACCACTTATATATACTGCGTTTGTGACAGTTACCATTGCTTATGGCCATACCACCCAGAACACGCCTGATCTCGGAAGCTAAGCAGTGTAGGGCCTGGTTAGTACTTGGATGGGAGACCGCCTGGGAATACCAAGTGCTGTAAGCTTTTCATTCTCATCAGGAGACATGGTAATATTTACATCATCAAAATACATGCAATGATCATTTTGACCACTTATATATATATTGCTTTAGTGACATTTGGCATTGCTTACGGCCATACCAATCTGAACACGCCCGATCTCATCTGATCTCGGAAGCTAAGCACGGTCGGGCCTGGTTAGTACTTGGATGGGAGACCGCCTGGGCATACTAGGTGCTGTAAGCCTTTCATTTTCATCAGGAGACATGGTAACATTTACATCATCAATATACATGCAATGATCATTTTGACCACTTATATATACTGCGTTTGTGACAGTTAACGTTGCTTACGGCCATACCATCCTGAACACGCCTGAGTTTCAGTTTGAAAGTCTAACAGAATCTACGGACCCACCTAGGTTTGTATAAAACAAACTTTCAATAAGATCAAAGGCAAAGATTCTATGCCATCATGATCAAAGGAAAACATTTCATGACATCATCATCAAAGGAAAACAATTGAGGACATCATCAAAGGAAGACATCCCATGACGTCATCGCCCTGTTTCATCCATCGTTTCTTTTGTATGTGCGTGAGCATGCACGGAACTACGTATGGATGTAACGTTACTCCATGTGCGCGCATGTAGTCGCACGTGCGTCTGTACGTGCGCGAAAACAACACACAAGAATTAGACCAACATGCTCCCATAACTGTGTGTAAAGGTTTGTTTAAGCCTCATCCACATTGTATAATCAATATGTTTGTGTCACGTGTAGTTTAATCATGTGCGGCTGATTCTTTATCGTATTTCCCTCTGAGGTACATAATGGTCTAGCTGGAACCTATGAACAGCGCTACTTGTGGCTTTACTACACAATGATGTAAGTATTATGTAAATTAGTTCTGTTTTTGCGTTTCTTTCGGGCAATACAGCAAACCCCAACGTCTGAGGTGGCAGCCGACGTGTGCTGTCGAGATTTGTCATTAGAAATATTGACAAATGGTTTCCTAACATTGCTTGTATTTTGCATCAATTTGCTGTTGTCCACAATTTGAACTGACGCCGAAATAAAACGAGGCCAGTGGAGATAACGTGGTCGTTAGCATACGGTGGAGTGGGGAGCTAACTAGGGGGCTAAGTTAACGTGCTAACGGCCAATTTCAATGTGTCAGAATGTGTCTGTATGTATGTTAGTATTTTATTTTTATTTAACCTTTGTTTACCTAGGCAAGCAATTAAGAACAGTTTTTTACCGGCTGTAGTTGTGTTGTCATTTTTATTGCTGTAAGTTTTCTGTTTGTCTTGGAACAGGCTAACCGGTTTAGCACGTTGTGATGCTGCCAACTGGTACAGCGTTAAATAGTTGTACAACTACAACTATAGCCGAAGAGTCAACCTTAACATATTTGAGTGTTTATGCTCTAATGCTGGACTTTTTATGAGACATGTATAAAAGAGTGATCTATGAAAATAAAAAAGACCCCAGTTAGTTGTCATTAGATGTACTGAATCTTGAATTAGAGATAAGGCAGGACTATTTTACGTTATTCCCCGTGGAGAAATGAAGGTTTTACAGACAATGCAAAATGATAAAACAAACCAAAACCAAAGGAGCACGTTCGGGCCTGGTTCGTACTTGGATGGGAGACCGCCTGGGAATACTAGGTGCTGTAAGCCTTTCATTTTCATCAGGAGACATGGTAACATTTACATCATCAATATACATGCAATGATCATTTTGACCACTTATATATACTGCGTTTGTGACAGTTGCCATTGCTTACGGCCATACCACCCTGAACACGCCTGATCTCGTCTGATCTCGGAAGCTAAGCAGTGTAGGGCCTGGTTAGTACTTGGATGGGAGACCGCCTGAGAATACCATGTGCTGTAAGCTTTTCATTCTCATCAGGAGACATGGTAACATTTACATCATCAAAATACATGCAATGATCATTTTGACCACTTATATATACTTCTTTAGTGACATTTGACATTGCTTACGGCCATACCAACCTGAACACGCCTGATCTCGTCTGATCTCGGAAGCTAAGCACGGTCGGGCCTGGTTAGTACTTGGATGGGAGACCGCCTGGGAATACCAGGTGCTGTAAGCTTTTCATTCTCATCAGGAGACATGGTAACATTTACATCATCAAAATACATGCAAGGATGATTTTGATCACTTATATATACTGCTTTAGTGACATTTGACGTTGCTTACGGCCATACCAACCTGAACAGGCCAGATCTCGTCTGATCTCCGAAGCTAAGCACGGTCGGGCCTGGTTAGTACTTGGATGGGAGACCGCCTGGGAATACTAGGTGCTGTAAGCCTTTGATTTTCATCAGGAGACATGGTAACATTTACATCATCAATATACATGCAATGATCATTTTGACCACTTATATATACTGCGTTTGTGACAGTTACCATTGCTTACGGCCATACCACCCTGAACACGCCTGATCTCGTCTGATCTCGGAAGCTAAGCAGTGTAGGGCCTGGTTAGTACTTGGATGGGAGAACGCCTGGGAATACCAGGTGCTGTAAGCTTTTCATTCTCATCAGGAGACATGGTAACATTTACATCATCAAAATACATGCAATGATCATTTTGACCACTTATATATACTTCTTTAGTGACATTTGACATTACTTACGGCCATACCAACCTGAACACGCCTGATCTCGTCTGATCTCGGAAGCTAAGCACGGTCGGGCCTGGTTAGTACTTGGATGGGAGACCGCCTGGGAATACCAGGTGCTGTAAGCTTTTCATTCTCATCAGGAGACATGGTAACATTTACATCATCAAAATACATGCAAGGATGATTTTGATCACTTATATATACTGCTTTAGTGACATTTGACGTTGCTTACGGCCATACCAACCTGAACAGGCCAGATCTCGTCTGATCTCGGAAGCTAAGCACGGTCGGGCCTGGTTAGTACTTGGATGGGAGACCGCCTGGGAATACTAGGTGCTGTAAGCCTTTCATTTTCATCAGGAGACATGGTAACATTTACATCATCAAAATACATGCAATGATCATATTGACCACTTATATATACTGCGTTTGTGAAAGTTAACGTTGCTTACGGCCATACCAACCTGAACACGCCATATCGTCTGATCTCGGCAGCTAAGCACGGTCGGGCCTGGTTAGTACTTGGATGGGAGACAGCCTGGGAATACTAGGTGCTGTAAGCCTTTCATTTTCATCAGGAGACATGGTAACATTTACATCATCAATATACATGCAATGATCATTTTGACCACTTATATATACTGCGTTTGTGACAGTTACCATTGCTTACGGCCATACCACCCTGAACACGCCTGATCTCGTCTGATCTCGGAAGCTATGCAGCGTCGGGCCTGGTTAGTACTTGGATGGGAGACCGCCTGGGAATACCAGGTGCTGTAAGCTTTTCATTTTCATCAGGAGACATGGTAACATTTACATCATCAAAATACATGCAATGATCATTTTGACCACTTATATATACTGCGTTTGTGACAGTCACCATTGCTTATGGCCATACCACCCAGAACACGCCTGATCTCGTCAGATCTCGGAAGCTAAGCAGTGTAGGGCCTGGTTAGTACTTGGATGGGAGACCGCCTGGGAATACCAAGTGCTGTAAGCCTTTCATTCTCATCAGGAGACATGGTAATATTTACATCATCAAAATACATGCAATGATCATTTTGACCACTTATATATATATTGCTTTAGTGACATTTGACATTGCATACGGCCATACCAATCTGAACACGCCCGATCTCATCTGATCTCGGAAGCTAAGCACGGTCGGGCCTGGTTAGTACTTGGATGGGAGACCGCCTGGGCATACTAGGTGCTGTAAGCCTTTCATTTTCATCAGGAGACATGGTAACATTTACATCATCAAAATACATGCAATGATGATTTTGACCACTTATATATACTGCGTTGTGACAGTTAACGTTGCTTACGGCCATACCATCCTGAAACACGCCTGAGTTTTCAGTTTGAAAGTCTAACAGAATCTACGGACCCACCTAGGTTTGTATAAAACAAACTTTCAATAAGATCAAAGGCAAAGATTCTATGCCATCATGATCAAAGGAAAACATTTCATGACATCATCATCAAAGGAAAACAATTGAGGACATCATCAAAGGATGACATTCCATGACGTCATCGCCCTGTTTCATCCATCGTTTCTTTTGTATGTGCGTGAGCATGCACGGAACTACGTATGGATGTAACGTTACTCCATGTGCGCGCATGTAGTCGCACGTGCGTCTGTACGTGCGCGAAAACAACACACAAGAATTAGACCAAACATGCTCCCATAACTGTGTGTAAAGGTTTGTTTAAGCCTCATCCACATTGTATAATCAATATGTTTGTGTCACGTGTAGTTTAATCATGTGCGGCTGATTCTTTATCGTATTTCCTTCTGAGGTACATAATGGTCTAGCTGGAACCTATTAACAGCGCTACTTGTGGCTTTACTACACAATGATGTAAGTATTATGTAAATTATTTCTTTTTTGCGTTTCTTTCGGGCAATACAGCAAACCCAACGTCTGAGGTGGTAGCCGACGTGTGCTGTCGAGATTTGTCATTCGAAATATTGACAAGTGGTTTCCTAACATTGCTTGTATTTTGCATCAATTTGCTGTTGTCCACAATTTGAACTGACGCCGAAATAAAACGAGGCCAGTGGAGATAACGTGGTCGTTAGCATACGGTGGAGTGGGGAGCTAACTACGGGGCTAAGTTAACGTGCTAACGGCCAATTTCAATGTGTCAGAATGTGTCTGTATGTATGTTAGTATTTTATTTTTATTTAACCTTTGTTTACCTAGGCAAGCAATTAAGAACAGTTTTACCGGCTGTAGTTGTGTTGTCATTTTTATTGCTGTAAGTTTTCTGTTTGTCTTGGAACAGGCTAACCGGTTTAGCACGTTGTGATGCTGCGAACTGGTACAGCGTTAAATAGTTGTACAACTACAACTATAGCCGAAGAGTCAACCTTAACTTATTTGAGTGTTTATGCTCTAATGCTGGACTTTTTATGAGACATGTATAAAAGAGTGATCTATGAAAATAAAAAAGACCCCAGTTAGTTGTCATTAGATGTACTGAATCACTTGAATCTTGAATTAGAGATAAGGCAGGACTATTTTACGTTATTCCCCGTGGAGAAATGAAGGTTTTACAGACAATGCAAAATGATAAAACAAACCAAAACCAAAGGAGCACGTTCGCCCCTGGTTAGTACTTGGATGGGAGACCGCCTGGGAATACTAGGTGCTGTAAGCCTTTCATTTTCATCAGGAGACATGGTAACATTTACATCATCAATATACATGCAATGATCATTTTGACCACTTATATATACTGCGTTTGTGACAGTTACCATTGCTTACGGCCATACCATCCTGAACACGCCTGATCTCGTCTGATCTCGGAAGCTAAGCAGTGTAGGGCCTGGTTAGTACTTGGATGGGAGACCGCCTGGGAATACCAGGTGCTGTAAGCTTTTCATTCTCATCAGGAGACATGGTAACATTACATCATCAAAATACATGCAATGATCATTTTTACCACTTATATATACTTCTTTAGTGACATTTGACATTACTTACGGCCATACCAACCTGAACACGCCTGATCTCGTCTGATCTCGGAAGCTAAGCACGGTCGGGCCTGGTTAGTACTTGGATGGGAGACCGCCTGGGAATACCAGGTGCTGTAATCTTTTCATTCTCATCAGGAGACATGGTAACATTTACATCATCAAAATACATGCAATGATCATTTTGACCACTTATATATACTGCGTTTGTGAAAGTTAACGTTGCTTACGGCCATACCAACCTGAACACGCCATATCGTCTGATCTCGGAAGCTAAGCACGGTCGGGCCTGGTTAGTACTTGGATGGGAGACCGCCTGGGAATACTAGGTGCTGTAAGCCTTTCATTTTCATCAGGAGACATGGTAACATTTACCTCATCAATATACATGCAATGATCATTTTGACCACTTATATATACTGCGTTTGTGACAGTTACCATCGCTTACGGCCATACCACCCTGAACACGCCTGATCTCGTCTGATCTCGGAAGCTATGCAGCGTCGGGCCTGGTTAGTACTTGGATGGGTGACCGCCTGGGAATACCAGGTGCTGTAAGCTTTTCATTTTCATCAGGAGACATGGTAACATTTACATCATCAAAATACATGCAATGATCATTTTGACCACTTATATATACTGCGTTTGTGACAGTCACCATTGCTTATGGCCATACCACCCAGAACACGCCTGATCTCGTCAGATCTCGGAAGCTAAGCAGTGTAGGCCTGGTTAGTACTTGGATGGGAGACCGCCTGGGAATACCAAGTGCTGTAAGCTTTTCATTCTCATCAGGAGACATGGTAATATTTACATCATCAAAATACATGCAATGATCATTTTGACCACTTATATATATATTGCTTTAGTGACATTTGACATTGCTTACGGCCATACCAATCTGAACACGCCCGATCTCATCTGATCTCGGAAGCTAAGCACGGTCGGGCCTGGTTAGTACTTGGATGGGAGACCGCCTCGGCATACTAGTTCTGTAATCCTTTCATTTTCATCAGGAGACATGGTAACAATTACATCATCAAAATACATGCAATTGATGTTTTTGACCACTTATATATACTGCGTTTGTACAGTTAAACGATTGCAATACGGCCATACCATCCTGACACGCCGGAGTTGTCAGTTTGAAAGTCTAACAGAATCTACGGACCCACCTAGGTTTGTATAAAAAAAACAAACTTTCAATAAGTCAAAGGCAAAGATTCTAATGCCATCATGATCCCAACAGGAAAACATTTCATGACATCATCATCCAAGTAAACAATTGAGGACAACAATCAAAGAAGACATCCCATTACGTCATCAGCTCCCCTGTTTTCACCATCGTCTTCTTTTGTAATGTCGTGAGCTGCACGGAACTACGTAATGGATGTAACGTTACACTACTCCATCTGCGCGCATGTAATCGCACGTGCGTCGAACGTGCGCGAAAACAATACACAAAAACTAGACCAACATGCTCCCATAACTGTGTGTAAAGGTTTTGTTTAACCTCATCCACATTGATAATCAATATGTTTTGTGTCACTGTAGTCTTTAAATCAATTGCGGCTAGAGTAACGCATATTTGGAGATTTTCTTAATTCCGTATTTCCCTCTGAGGTACATAATGGTCTAGCTGAACACCTATTAACACGCTACTTGTGGCTTACTACACAATGATGTAAGTATTATTTAAATTAGTTTTCGGTTTTTGCGTTCATTCGGGCAATACACAAACCCCAACGACTGAAGTGGAAGCCACGTGTGCTGACGAGATTTGTCATTAGAAATATTGACAAGTGGTTTCCTAACATTGCTTGTATTTTGCATTCAATTTGCTGTTGTCCACAATTTGAACTGACGTCCGAAATAAAACAGGCCATTGGTGATACGTGGTCGTAGCAATACGTGTGGAGTGGGAAGCTAACTACGGGGCTAAGTTAAACGGTGCTAACCGGCCAAATTTCAATGTGTCGAATGCGTGCGGACTTTATGTATGTTTAGTATTTTATTTTTATTTAACCTTTGTTTTACCTAGCAAGCAATTTAAGAACAGTTTTACCACTGTAGTTGTGTAGGTTGTCCATTTTTTTGCTGTAAAGTTTTTCTGTTTTGTCTTGGAACAGGCTAACGTTTAGCACGTTGTGATGCGCGAAATAACCATCGCAGTAGCTCAGTTACCTACGTCACCCCTACCGGTGCAGCAAACCTTGAACCCTCTCAAATGAGAAAACCTGTGGTCCGGTGCGTGCCGACTACGCTACCGGTGTAACAGCTATTTGCGGCAACGTGTGTGTGCCCCATACCCCAAAAGCTCCCCCATAGTAGGTAACAACAAGCGTTAACAATAGTTGTACAAAGGGGGGGGGGCGGGGGGGGATAGTGGGGGGGGTATGTAAGTGGTGGGGGGAGGGGGGGGGGGGCTTAAGTGACATATGTAGTTTTATTGAGCATAGTTTTGCTGGACTTTTTATAGACATGTATAGAAAGAGTGATCTATGAAAATAAAAAAACCCCCACTAGTTTTTCATTTAGATGTAACTGCGCGCGTCACTTGAATCTTGAATTAAGATAAGGCAGGACTAATTTTAAACGTTATTCCCCGTGGAGAAATCAAGGTTCTTTACGAGACAATGCAAATGAAAAACAAAACCACAACTATCCTAAGGAGAGAAACTATATAAAAGTAAATGAGTTGGGTTGAGAGGGAGTTTTTTTTTATCTTGTTCTCTAAATACACACAACATCTACTACTATTTATTACAATACTGTAAGTTGGTAGAAGAGTGTTATCGGTGATTTTGTTGCTCACGCCCAAAACTGACGACATATATTAACATATCAATAGTACCAACGGACGGCAGTGTTATAGATCACACTCACTATGTGACGACTCAAGATTGAAAAGTTTAATGAAAACTTTGATCGAGGATACCCTCAATTGAAAAACACAACCATAGTGAGGAAAAAGAAAATGATCACGGCGAGAAAACAGAAGAAATTTGAAAATCTTCCCACACCCTCTCTCTTCCAAGCGCACCTCCTCACAAAAATTTACATAGAATGTGCCATAAATGTTTTCCTTCATGATGTCATAGAATTCTGTCCTTTCAATCAAAATTTCCTTTGTGCCATGATGGCATAGAATCTTTGCCTTTGAATCTACAGAAAGTTTGTTTTATACAAGTCCTCCTGAGGATACTGTACATTCTTTAGTGCTTGTCCAGAGTTACAAATTGACTGCAAGCAAGAACCAAGGAACACACTTGAATAGAGCATTGGTTCATTGATTTTCGTCACAGTTTACAAAACATTTCCGAATAACAAGCATCAATGGCAACCACAAACAGAAAAGAGCGAATATCCAGTAAGGGAGCACTCTGGGAAATTGCCTGAAAATGCAATCTTTCCTCAAGAGGCGGCTTTGAATTTGTCACCATTTTCATCAGGAGACATGGTAACATTTACATCATCAAATACATGCATGATCATTTGACCACTTAATTTATAACTGCTTTAAGTGATGTTTGACATTGCTTACAGGCCATACCAACCAGAACACGCAAGCCAGGACCTGTAGCCTTTTCATTTTCATCAGGGGACACATGAACATTTCCATCATCAGAATACATGCAATATTGATTTAGAAACTCACTTATATGTACCGCTTTTGTGACAGACCACCATACCACCGCTCGTAAGACGCCCCGTGTTATTGCTTGTCTCGCTGATTTCAGTTTGAAAGTCTAACAGAAAAATCTACGACCACCTAGGTTTGTATAAAACAAACTTTCAATAAGATCAAGGCAAAGATTCTATGCCATCATGATCAAAGGAAAACATTTCAATGACATCATCATCAAAGAAAACAATTGAGGACATCATCAAAGGAAGACTCCCATGACGTCATCGCCCTGTTTTCATCCATCGTTTCTTTTGTATGTGCGTGAGAATGCACGAACTACGTAGGATGTAACGTTACTACTACCATCTGCGCGCATGTAGACGCACGTGCGTCTGTACGTGCGCGAAAACAATACACAAAAATTAGACCAACATGCACCCCAATAATTGTGTGTTAAAGGTTTGTTTAATCCTCATCCACATTGTATAATCAATATGTTTGTGTCACGTGTAGTTTAATCATGTGCGGCTGATTCTTTATCGTATTTCCCTCTGAGGTACATAATGGTCTAGCTGGAACCTATTAACAGCGCTACTTGGGGCTTTACTTACACAATGATGTAAGTTTATGGTAAATTAGTTCTGTTTTTTTTGCGTTTCTTTCGGCAATACAGCAAACCCCAACATCTGAAGTAGGTAGCCGAACGTGTGCTGTTCGAGATTTGTCATTAGAAATATTGACAAGTGGTTTCCAAACATTGCTTGTATTTTGGCATCACAATTTTGCTGGTTTTGTCCACAATTTGAAAAAAAAAAAAAAAACTTGGGGGACACCCCCACGCCGAAATAAAACAGGCCAGTGGAGATAACGACTGGGTCGTTAGCATAGCGGAGGAGTGGGAGCTACTACGGGCTAAGTTAACGAGCTAACGGCCAATTTCAATGTGTCAGAATGTGGTCTGAATGTAAGTTAGTATTTTATTTGTATTTAACTTTGTTTAACCCTAGTCAAGCATTTAAGAACCGTTTTTACCCAGACTGAGTTGTGTTGCATTTTTATTGCTGTACAGATTTTCTGTTTGTCTGGAAAAGGCTAACCGGTTTAGCACTTGTGATGCTGCCTAACTGTATCAAAGCGTTTAAAAATAGTTGTACAACTACAACAATCGCCGATATAGTCAACCTAACATATTTGAGTGTTTATGCTCTAATGCTGGACTTTTTATAGACATGTATAAAAGAGTGATCTTTGAAAATAAAAAAAGACCCCAGTTAGTTTCATTAGATGTACCGAATCGCCCACTTGAATCTTTGAATAATAGATAAGGCGGACTAATTTCACTTGTATTCCCCGTGAGAAATGAATGGTTTACAGACAATGCAAAATATAAAACAAACCAAAAACCAAAGGAGGAGAAATAAACTATATAAAAGTAAATATTTAACAGGTACAAAAATAATTACATCTACTACTATTTATAACGAATACCTACTGAGACAGGTTGGTAGAAAGTGGTAGTAAAAAGTGGTAGTGGTGATTTGGTTGCTCATGGCCAAACTGACTATCTCGGACATAATTATCAATCAATAGTTAACCATCGAACGCAGTGTTATAGATCTCACTATGTGACACCAAGATTAAAGGTGTTAATGAAAACTTTGATCGAGGAACCTAAATGAAAACACAACCAGAGTGAGAGAAAAAGAAAATGATCACAAAAACAGAAGAAAATTTGGAAATCTTTCCCACACTCTCCTCTTCCTCCGAACTCCTCACAAAATTTACATAGAATGTGCCATAGAAATTTTTTTTCCTTCATATTCATAGAATTCTGTCCTTTCATCAAATCTTTTCTTTGGCCATGATGCATAGAATCTTTGCCTTTGATCTTACTGAAAGTTTGTTTTTATTACAAGCCTCTGTGGATCTTACATTCTTTAGTGCTGTCAGAGTAACAAATTGACTGCAAGCAAGACAACGTACACAACTTGAATAGAGCATGGTTCATTGATTTTCGTCCAACGTTTTACAAAACATTTTCCCGAATAACAATCATCAATGGCAAACCATCAAAACAGCAAAAGAGCTGAAATCTCAGTAGGGACATCTCACCTGGAAATAGCCTGAAAGTGCAATCCTTTCCTCAGAGAGGGCGGCTTTGAATTTTTTTGGTTTACCATTTTTCATCAGGATACAATGGTAACATTTACATCATCAAAATACATGCAATGATCATTTTGACCACTTATTTATACTGCTTTAGTGGATGATTGATCCTTTGCCCTTACGGCCATACCAACCTGAACACGCCCAGGTCCTGTAAGCCTTTCATTTTCCTCAGGGGACACAGGAACATTCCATCATCCATAAATACATGCAATATAGATTTTGACCACTCTATATTGTACCGCTTTTGACTGACAACCATAACCACCGTCGTAAGACGGCCCGTTTTTGCTTGTCTCGCTCTTTCAGTTTGGAAAATCCCTAACAGAATCACGGACCCGCAACCTAGGTTTTGATAAAACAAACCTTTCAATAAGATCAAAGGCAAAGATTCTATGCCATCATGATCAAGGTAAACATTCATGACAATCATCATCAAGGAAAACAATTGAGGACATCATCAACAGGAAGACATCCCATGACGGACATCGCCCTGTTTCATCCATCGTTTCTTTTGTATGTGCGAGAGCATGCACGGAACTACGTATGGATAAACGTTACACCATGTGCGCGCATGTAGTCGCACGGTGCGTCATGTACGGCGCGAAACAATCAACACAAAAATTAGACCACATCTTCCCATAACTGTGTGTAAAGGTTTGTTAAAAAAGCCTCATCCACATTGTATATATCAATATGTTTGTGTCACTGTGAGTTTTAATCATGTGGCGGTCTGTTCTTTATCGTATTTCCCCTCAGAGGTACATAATGGCTAGCTGGAACCTATTAACAGCGCTACTTTGTGGCTTTACTACACAATGAAGTAAGTATTATGTAAATTAGTTCCGTTTTTTGCATTTCTATACGGCAATACAGCAAACCCCAACGTCTGAAGTGGTAGCCGACGTGTGCTGTTCGAGATTTGTCATTAGAAATATTGACAAGTGGTTTTCCTAACATTGCTTGTATTTTGCATCAATTTGCTGTTGTCCACAATTTGAACTGACGCCGAAATAAAACGAGGCCAGTGGAGATAACTGGTCGTTTAGCATACGGTGGAGTGGGGAGCTAACTACGGGCCTAAGTTAACGTGCTTAACGTCCAATTTCCAATGTGACAGAATGTGTCTGTATAATTTTAGTCTTTTATTTTTATTTAACCTTTGTTTACCTAATGGCAAGCAATATAAGAACTGTTTAAAAACCGGATGTAGTTGTGTTGACATTTTTATTGGCTGTAAGTTTTTCTGTTTGTCTGGAACAGGCTAACCGTTTTAGCAACGTTGTGATGCTGCGAACTGTAACAGGGCGTTAAATAGTTTTTGTACAACTACAACTATAGCCGAAGAGGTCAACAAAAATATTTTGAGTGTTTATGCTCTAATGCTTGGATTTTTATGAACATGTATAAAAAGAGTGATCTATGAAAATAAAAAAGACCCAGTTAGTTTGTCATTAGATGTACTGAATCACTTGAATCTTGAATTAGAGATACAGCAGGACTATTTACGTTATTCCCCGTGGAGAAATGAAGGATTTACAGACCATGCAAAATGAAAAACAAACCAAAACAAAGGAGAGTAACTATATAAAAGTTAAATTGTTAAAGGTACAAAAATAATTACATCTACTACTATTTATTACTAATACTGATACAGTTGTAGAAGAGTGATAGTGGTGATTTTGGTTGCACATGCCAAAATCTGACGACATATATTATCATATCAATAGTACCATCGGACGGCAGTGTTATAGATCTCACTCATGTGACACTCAAGATTTAAAGTGTTAATGAAACTTTGATCAGAGAACCTCTAAATGAAAACACAAACCAAGAGTGAGAGAAAAAGAAAATGATCACAGAAAACAGAAGAAATTTTTGGAAAATCTTTCCCACACTCTCTCATCCTAGCGCACCTCCTCACAAAATTAACATAGAATGTGCATAATTGTTTTCCTTCATGATGTCATAGAATTCTGTCCTTTCATCAAATCTTTCCTTTGGCCATGATGGCATAGAATCTTTGCCTTTGATCTTACTGAAAGTTTTTGTTTTATACAAGCCTCTGTGGAATCTGTACATTCTTTAGTGCTTGTCAGAGTTACAAATTGACTGCAAGCAAGACAAGGAACACACTTGAATAGACATGGTCATAAAAAATTGGATTTCGTACCAAAGTTTTACAAAACAATTCCCGAATAACAAGCTCAATGCAACCAACAAAACCGCAAAGAGCTGAATATCTCATAGGGAGCACTCTCTGGGAAATTGCCTGAAAGTGCAAATCTATTCCTCAGAGAGGGCGCTTTGAATTTGTTACCATTTTTCATCAGGAGACCATGGTAACATTTACATCATCAAAATCATGCAATGATCATTTTGACCACTTATTTATACTGCTTTATTGATGTTTTGACATTGCTTACGCCATAACCAACCTGAACACGCCCAGGTCCTGTAAGCCTTTTCATTTCATCAGAGGACAGCAGGAACATTCCATCAACAAAATACAATGCAATATTGAATTTTGACCACTTATATGTACCACGCTTTTGTGACTGACACCATACCACCTTCCGTAAGACGCCCGTGTTTGCCTTGTCTCGCTTGCTTTCAGTTTGAAAGTCTAACAGATGCTACGGACCCACCTGGTTTGTATAAAACAAACTTACATAAGATCAAAGGCAAAGAATCTATGCCATCATGAATCAAAGAAAACATTTCATGACACATCATCAAAGGAAAAACAATTGAGGACATCATCAAAGGAAGACATCCATGACTTTGTCACGCCCTGTTTCATCCATCGTTTTCTTTTGTATGTGCGAGAGCATGCACAGAACTACATAATGGATGTAACTTACTCCATCCTGCGCGCATGGAGTCGCACGTGCGTCTGTAACGTGCGCGTAAAACAATAACACAAAAATTAACCAACATGCTCCCATACACTGTGTGTAAAAGGTTTTGTTTTAACCACCTCATCCACATGTATAATCAATTATGTTTGTGTCCACGTGTAGTCTAATCATGTGCCGGCTGATTCTTTATCGTATTGCCCTCTGAGGTACATAATGGTCTAGCTGAACCTAATAACAGGCGCTACTTGTGGCTTTACTGTACACAATGATGTAAGTATTATGATAAATTAGTTCTGTTTTTGCATTTCTATTCGGCAATAACAGCATACCCAAACGACTTGAGTGGTAGCCCGTTGTGATGTTTGCCGAAACTGGTACAGGCGTTTAAATAGTTGTACAACTACAACTATAGTCTAAGAGCCACCTTCTTATTTAATTGTTTATGCTCTAAAGCTGGACTTTTTTATGAGACATGTATAAAAAGATTGGATCTATGAAAATAAAATGAGGACCCCAGTTAGTTGTCATTATATGTACTAATCACTTGATCTGAAGTAGCGATAAGGCAGACTATTTTACGTTATTCCCTGTGGAGAAAATGACGGTTTTTACAGACAATGCAAAATAATAAACAAACCAAACCAAAAGGATGAGAAACTATATAAAAGTAAATATGTTAAAGGTACACAAAATCAATTACATCTACTACTATTTAATTACTAATACTGATACAGTTGGTAGAAAGAGTAGTGGTATTTTGGTTGCTCATGCCCAAAAATCTATCCGGACCATATATTATCATCATCATTAGTACCATCGGACGGCAGTGTATTAAATCTCACTATGTGACACTCAAGATTGAAAGTGTTAAATGAAACTTTGATCGAGAACCTAAATTAAACACAACCAAGTGAGAGAAAAAAAATTGATCACAGAAACAGAAAAATTGGAATCTTTCCCACACTCTCTCTTCCTAGCGCACTCCTCACAAAAATTTACATAGAATGTGCCAGAAATGTATTTCCTTCATGATGTCATAAATTTCTGTCCTTGATGATTTTCATCAAATCTTTCTTGCCATGATGGCATAGAATCTTTGCCTTTGATCTTACTGAAAGTTTGTTTTTATACAAGCCCTCCCCCCCCCCCCCCCCCCCCCCTGTGGATCTGTACATTCTTTAGTGCTCTGTCAGAGTTAACAAATTGACTGCAAGCAAGACAAGGAACACACTTGAATAGAGCTATGGTTCCATTGATTTTCGTCCAAACATTTTTACAAAACATTTCCCATTAACAAGCATCAATGGCACCAACAAAAACAGCAAAAGAGACTGAATATCCAGTAGGGCACTCTGGGAAATTGCCTGAAAGTGCAAAACTTTCCTCATGAGAGGGCGGCTTTGAATTTGTTACCATTTTCATCAGGAGACATGGTAACATTTAACATCATCAAAATACATGCAATGATCATTTTGAACCACTTATTTATGACTGCTTTAGTGATGTTTGACATTGCTTACCGGCCATACCAACATGAACACGCCGCAGGTCCTGTAAGCCTTCTCATTTTTCATCGGGACACCAGGAACATTTCCATCATCATAATACATGCAATATTGATTTTGACCACTTATATGTACCGCTTTTGTTGAACTAACACCATACCACCTCGTAAGACGCCCTTGTTTGCTTTCGTCGCTTGCTTTCAGTTTGAAAGTCCTAAACAGAATCAACCGGACCCCCTAGGTTTGTTAAAAAACAAACATTCAATAAGATCAAAGGCAAAGATTCTATCCATCAGGATTCAAAGTGCGAACATTCATTACATCATCATCAAAGGAAAACAATTGAAGACAAACATCAAAGGAAGACTATCCATGACGTCATCGGCCCTGTTTCATCCATCCGTTTCTTTGTATTGCGAGAGCATGCACTAACTACGTATGAAGTAACGTTACTTCCATGTGCGCGCATGTAGTCGCCACTGCGTCTGTACGTGCGGAAACAATACACAAAAATTAACCAACATGCTCCCTAACTGTGTGTAAAAGGTTTTGTTTAAGCCTCATCCACATTGTAATAATCAATATTTTGTGTCACGTGTATTAATCATGTGCGCTTATTTCTTTATCAGTATTTCCCTCAGAGGTACATAATGGTCAGGCTGGAACCTATTAACTGCGCTACCTTGTGGCGTTACTTACACAATGATGTAAGTATTATGTAAATTAGTTCTGTTTTTTTGCATTTCTTTTCGGGCAATAACAGGCAAAAATAACCCCAACGTCTGAAGTGGTAGCCGCTAACGTGGTGGCTGTCCGAGATTTGTCATTAGAAATATTGACAAGAGGTTTCCTAAAATGCTTGTATTTTGCATCAATTTGCTGTTGTCCACAATTTGAAACTGACTCCAAATAAAATCAGGCCAGTGGAGATAACGTGGTCACTTTAGCATACGGTGGAGTGGGAGCTAACTAGGTGGCTAAGGTTAACGTGCTAACGTCCAACTTTCCAATTGTCAGAATGTGTCCTGTATGTATGTTAGTATTTTATTTTTTATTTAACCTTTTGTTTACCTAGCAAGCAATTAAGAACAGTTTTACCAGCTGTAGTTGTGTTGTCATTTTTATATAGCTGTTATGTTTTCTGTTTGTCTTGGAACAGGCCCTAACCGTTTAAGCACGTTGTGATGCTGCGAACTGGTAACAGCGTTAATAGTTGTAATCACTACAACTATACCGAAGAGTCACCTTAACATATTTTTGAGTGTTTATGCTCTAATGCTGGACTTTTATGAACATTATAAAAAGAGTGATCTAAGAAAATAAAAAAGACCCAGTTAGTTTGTCATAGATGTACTGAATCACTTGAATCTTGATTAGAGATAAGGCAGGACTATTTACGTTATTCCCCCGAGGAGAAATGAAGGTTTTTACAGACAATGCAAAATGATAAAGACAAACCAAAAAACGTAACTCAAAAAGGAGAGAAACTATATAAAAGTAAATATGTTAAAGGTACTAAAATAATTACATCTACTACTATTTATTACTAACTTATGACAGTTGGTAAAGAGTGGGTAAGTGGTGATTTTGTTTGCTCATGCCAAAATCTGACGACATATATTAATCATATCAATAGTACCATCGGACGGCAGTGTTATAAATCTCACTATGTTACACTCAAGATTAAAGGTGATAATGGAAAACTTTGATCGAGGAACCTAAATGAAAACAACAACCAGAGTGAGAGAAAAGAAAATATCACAGAAAACAGAAGAAATTTGGAAAATCAATTTCCCACACTCTCTCTTCCTTAGCGCACTTCATCACAAAATTTACATAGAATGTGCCATAGAATGTTTTCCCTTCATGATTTCATAGATTCTGTCCATTCTCATCAAATCATTTCCTTTTGGCCATGATGGCCATAGAATCTTTTGCCTTTGATCTTACTGAAAGTTTGTTTTATACAAGCCTCTGTGGATCTGTACATTTCTTTAGGCTTGTCAGAGTTACAAATTGACTGCAAAGCAAGACAACGAACAAACTTGAATAGAGCTTGGTTCATTGATTTTCGTACCAAAGTTTTACAAAAACATTTCCGAATAACACACATCAATGGCGAAACCAACAAAACACAAAAGAGCCTGATAACTCAGTAGGAGCACTCTGGGGAATTTGCCTGAAAGTGGCAATCTTTCCTCAGAGAGGGCGGCTTTGAATTTGTTACCATTTTCATCAGAGACATTGTACCATTTACATCAATCAAAAACATGCAAAGATCATTTTGACCACTTATTTATACAGGCTTTAGGTGATGTTTGACATTGCTTACGGCATACCAACCTGAACACACGCCCGGTCCCTGTACAGCCTTTCATTTTCATCAGGGACACAGGAAAACATTTCCATCAACATAATACATGCAATATTGATTTTGACGCACTTAAATGTATCGCTTTTGTGACTGACACCATAAACCACCCACCCCTCCCCCCCGTTAAGACGCCCGTGTTTCTTGTCTGCATCGCTTCAGTTTGAAAGTCTAACAGAACACGGACCCACCTAGTTTGAAAAAAAACAAACTTTCAATAAACAAAGCAAAGATTCTATGCATCATGACAAAGGAAAACATTTCATGACATCATCATCAAAGGAAAACATTTGAGGACATCATCAAAGGAAGACATCCCAGACGTCATCGCCCTGTTTCATCCAATCGTTTCTTTTGTATGTGCGTGAGCATGCACGGAACTACGTATCGGATGTAACGTTACTCCAAGTGCGCCATGTAGTCGCACGAGCGTCAGTACGTGCGCGAAAACAATACACAAAAAATAGAACGCAACATGCTCCCAGAACTGTGTGAAAAGGTTTGTTTAAAGCTCATCCCCATTGTATAATCAATATGTTTTTTGTCACGTGAATTTTTAAATCATTGCGGCTTAATGCTTTATCGTATTTCCCTCTATGGTACAGATGGTCTAGCTGAACCTATTAACAGCGCTACTCTGTGGCTTTACTACACAATGATGTTAAGTATTCTATGTAAATTATTTCTGTTTTTGTTTGCATTTCTTTCGGGCAATACAGCAAACCCCAACTCTGAAGTGGTAGCCGACTGTGCTGTCGAGATTGACCGTCATTAGAAATATGACAAGTGGTTTCCTAACATTTGGATGCCTTGTACTCTTTATACTTTGAGCATCAATTTGCTGTTTGTCCACAATTTGAACTGACGCCGAAAATAAAACGAGGCCTGTGGAGATAACTGGTCCCGATAGCATACGGTGAGTGGGAGCTAACTACGGCTAAGTTTAACGGATTTGCTAACTCCAATTTCAATTGTCAAATGTGTCAGTATGTAGTTAGTATTTAATTTATTTATCCTTTGTTTACCTAGCTAGCAATTAAGAACAAGTTTTTACCGGATGTAGTTGTGTTGTCATTTTTATTGCTGTAAGTTTTCTGTTTGTCTGGAACAAGGCAACCGTTTAGCACGTTTGTGATGCTGCGAACTGGGACAGCGTTAAATAGTTGTACCAACTACAACTATAGCCAAGAATCAAACCTTAACATATTTAGTGTTAATTCTCTAATCGACTTTTTTATGAGACATGTAATAAAAGAGTTAATCTATGAAAATAAAAAAGACCTCCAGTAAGTTTGTCATTAGATGTACTGAATTCACTTGTATCTTGAATTAGAGGATAAGGCCAGACTAGTTTACTTATTCACCCGTGGGAGAAATGAAGGTTTTTTTACAGACAATGCAAAATGAGAAAACAAACCAAAACCAAAAGGAGAGAAACAATATAAAATAAATATGTTAAAGGTACAAAAAATATTAACATCTACTACTATTTATTACTATACTTGATACGAGTTGGTAGAAGGAGTGTGTGGTGATTTGGGTGCTCATGCAAAATCTGACGACATATATTATCATATCAATAGTACCATCGCGGCCTGTGCAGTGGTTATAGATCTCACTATGTGACTTGCAGCCGAAGTGATTTAAATGTATAGCAGCTGAAAACGCGTATATCGACGAGGAACCTAAATGAAAACACAACCAAGTGAAGAAAAGAAAATGATCCACAAGAAAACCGAAAAATTTGGGAACGCATCTTAGTATCGCCACACGACTCTCTTCTAGCGCACTCCTCACAGGCGAATTTACATAGAATGTGCCATAGAATGTTTTCCTTCATGATGTCATAGAATTACTGTGTCCTTTCATCAATCTTTTCCTTTGGCCATGATGGCATAGAATCATTGCCTTTGATCTTTACTGAAAGTTTGTTTTATACAAGCCTCTGTGGACTGTATATTCTTTAGGTGCTTGTCAGAGTTACAAATTGAACTGCAAGCAAACAAGAACACACTTGAATAAGCATGGATCATTGATTTTTTTCGACAAAGTTTTACAAAAACATTTCCCGAATAACAAGCACAATCAACCCAACAAAACAGCAAAGGAGCGAATACTCATAAGGAGCACTCTGGAAATTGCCTGAAAGGCAAATCTTTCCTCAGAGAGGGGCTTTGAATTTGTTACCTATTCATCAGGAACATGGTATCATTTTCCATCATCAATACATGCAATGATCATTTTGCCACTTATTTATACAGCTTTTAGTGATGTATGACATTGCATTACGGCCATACCAACCTGACACGTATCTCCAGGTCCTGTAAGCCTTCATCATTTCATCAGGGGACACAGGAACATTTCCATCATTCATAATACATGCAATATTGATTTTGAACCACTTATAGTTATACCCAAGCTATGTGACTGACACCAAACCACCGTGAGTCCTCGTAAGACGCCCGTGTTTGCTTGTCTCGCTTGCTTTCAGTTGAAAGTCTAACAGAATCTACGGACCCACCTAGGTTTTTTGTATAAAACAAAAACTTTCATAAGATCAAAGCAAAGATTCTATGCCATCATGATCAAAGAAAACATTTATACACCATCAACAAAGACAACAATTGAGGACATCATCAAAGGAAAGACATCCATGACGTCATCGCCTGTTTCATCCATCGTTTCTTTTGTATGTGGTGACATGCACGGAACTACATATGGATGTAAACGTTACTCCATCTGCGAGCCGCATGTAGTCGCCCGTGCGTCAGTACTTGCGCGAAAACAAATACACAAAAATTACACCAACATGCCTCCCAAAACTTGTGTAAAGGTTTGTTTAAGCCTCATCCACATTGTATAATCAATATGTTTTGTGTCAACGAGTAGTTTAATCATGTGCGGCTGATTCTTTATCTTATTTTCCCTCTGAGGTACATAATGTCTACTAACCTATTAACAGCGCTACTTGTGGCTTTATATCAGAGGCACATGATTGTAAGTAATTGATGTAAAATTAGGATTCTTTTTTATGTTGCATTTGCATTCGGGCAATACAGTCAAACCCCTAACGTGCTGAGGTATGTATCGGTTCGCGTGTGTGTAGTCGAATATATAGACCTATAGAAATATTGACAAGTGTTTCTAACATTGCTTAATTTTGCATCAATTTTGCTTGTGTCCACAATTTGAACTGACCATCCGAATAAAACGAGGCCAGTGGAGATAACGTGGTCGTTAGCATACGGTGGAGTGGTGGAGATAACCACGGGCTAAGTTAACGTGCAACGGCACAATTTCAATGTGTCAGAATGTGTCTGTATGTATGTTAGTATTTAAATTATTATTTGAACCATTTTTTGTTTACTCTAGGCAAGCATTAAGAACAGTTTACACTGTAGTTGTGTTGTCATTTTTATTGCTGTAAGTTTTCTGTTTGTCTTGGAACAGGCTAACCGGTTTAGGCACGTTGTTATGCTGCGAACTGGTACACGCGTTAAATAGTTTGTAACAACTACAACTATAGCCGAAAGAGCTCAAGCAACCTCCCCAACCTTAACATATTTAGTGTTTATTGCTCTAATGCTGACTTTTTATGAGACATGTATAAAAGAAGTGATCTATGAAAATAAAAAAGACCCCAGTTAGTTTTTCCCATTAGATGTACTGAATCACTTGAACTTGAATAGAGATAAGCAGGACTATTTACCTTATTTCCCCGTGGAGAAAGGAAGTTTTAACAGACAATGCAAAATGATAAAACAAACAAAACCAAAGAGAGAAACTATATAAAAGTAAATATTTAAAAGGTACAAAAATAATTAACACTACTCCTATTTATTTTACTAATACTGATACAGTTTGGTAGAAAGAAGTGTAGTGGTGATTTTTTGGTTGCTCATGCCAAATCTGAACGACATATATTATATCATATCAATAGTACCACGACCGAGGCAGTGTTATAGATCTCACTATGTGACACTCAAGATTGATAGTGTTATGAAAACTTGATCGAGAACCTAAATGAAAACACAACCAGATGAAGAAAAGAAACTGACACAGAAAACAAAGAAATTTGGAAAAAATCTTCCACACTCTCACTTCGAGCGCACTCCTCACAAAATGATTACATAGAATGTGCCATAGAAATGTTTCCTTCATGATTCCATAGAATTCTGTCCTTGTCATCAAATCTTTTCCTTGGCCATGATGGCATAGAATCCTTTGCCTTTGATCTTACTGAAAGTTTGTTTTAAATACAACCTCTGTGGATCTGTACATTCTTTAGTGCTTTCAGAGTTACAAATTGACTGCAAGCAAGACAAGAACACACTTGATAAGCATGTTCATTGATTTTCCGTCCAAGTTTTTACAAAAACGTTTCCCGAATAACAACATATCAATGGCAACCAACTAAACACAAAAAGACTGAATATCTAGTATGGAGAACTCTGGGAAATTGCCTGACAGAGCGAAGCAATCTTTCCACAAAGGGCGGCTTTGAATTTGTTACCATTTTCATCAGAGACAAGGAACATTTACATCAATCAAAATACACCATGCAATTGATCATTTTGACCACTTAATTAGTACTGCTTTAGTGATGTTTGACATTGGCTTACGGCCATACCAACATGAACACCCAGGTCCTGTAAGCCTTTCATTTTCAATCAGGGGACACAGGAACATTTCCATCACATAATACATGCAATATAGATTTTGACCACTTATATGTACCGCTTTGTGACTGACACCATACCCACCGCAATCGTAATGACGCCCGTCGTTTGCTTGTTCCTCGCTGCTTTCATTGACAGTCAACAGAATCTTCGGACCCACCTAGGTTTGTATAAAACAAACTTTCAATAAATCAAAGCAAAGATTCTATGCCCTCAGAACAAAGAAAACATTTCATGACATCATCATCAAAGGAAAACAATTGAGGACGTCATCAAAGGAAGACATCCCATGACATCATCGCCCTGTTTCATCCATCGTTTCTTTTGTATGTGCGTGAGCATGCACGGAACTACGTATGGATGTAACGTTACTCCATGTGCGCGCATGTAGTCGCACGTGCGTCTGTACGTGCGCGAAAACAATACACAAAAATTAGACCAACATGCTCCCATAACTGTGTGTAAAGGTTTGTTTAAGCCTCATCCACATTGTATAATCAATATGTTTGTGTCACGTGTAGTTTAATCATGTGCGGCTGATTCTTTATCGTATTTCCCTCTGAGGTACATAATGGTCTAGCTGGAACCTATTAACAGCGCTACTTGTGGCTTTACTACACAATGATGTAAGTATTATGTAAATTAGTTCTGTTTTTGCATTTCTTTCGGGCAATACAGCAAACCCCAACGTCTGAGTTGGTAGCCCGTTGTGATGTTGCGAACTGGTACAGCGTTAAATAGTTGTACAACTACAACTATAGTCGAAGAGCCACCCTTCTTATTTAATTGTTTATGCTCTAATGCTGGACTTTTTATGAGACATGTATAAAAGAGTGATCTATGAAAATAAAAAAGACCCCAGTTAGTTGTCATTAGATGTACTGAATCACTTGAATCTTGAATTAGAGATAAGGCAGGACTATTTTACGTTATTCCCTGTGGAGAAATGAAGGTTTTACAGACAATGCAAAATAATAAAACAAACCAAAACCAAAGGAGAGAAACTATATAAAAGTAAATATGTTAAAGGTACAAAAATAATTACATCTACTACTATTTATTACTAATACTGATACAGTTGGTAGAAGAGTGGTAGTGGTGATTTTGGTTGCTCATGCCAAAATCTGACGACATATATTATCATATCAATAGTACCATCGGACGGCAGTGTTATAGATCTCACTATGTGACACTCAAGATTGAAAGGTGTTAATGAAAACTTTGATCGAGGAACCTAAATGAAAACACAACCAGAGTGAGAGAAAAGAAAATGATCACAGAAAACAGAAGAAATTTGGAAAATCTTTCCCACACTCTCTCTTCCTAGCGCACTCCTCACAAAATTTACATAGAATGTGCCATAGAATGTTTTCCTTCATGATGTCATAGAATTCTGTCCTTTGATGATTTCATCAAATCTTTTCCTTTGGCCATGATGGCATAGAATCTTTGCCTTTGATCTTACTGAAAGTTTGTTTTATACAAGCCTCTGTGGATCTGTACATTCTTTAGTGCTTGTCAGAGTTACAAATTGACTGCAAGCAAGACAAGGAACACACTTGAATAGAGCATGGTTCATTGATTTTCGTCCAAAGTTTTACAAAACATTTCCCGAATAACAAGCATCAATGGCAACCAACAAAACAGCAAAAGAGCTGAATATCTCAGTAGGGAGCACTCTGGGAAATTGCCTGAAAGTGCAATCTTTCCTCAGAGAGGGCGGCTTTGAATTTGTTACCATTTTCATCAGGAGACATGGTAACATTTACATCATCAAAATACATGCAATGATCATTTTGACCACTTATTTATACTGCTTTAGTGATGTTTGACATTGCTTACGGCCATACCAACCTGAACACGCCCAGGTCCTGTAAGCCTTTCATTTTCATCAGGGGACACAGGAACATTTCCATCATCATAATACATGCAATATTGATTTTGACCACTTATATGTACCGCTTTTGTGACTAACACCATACCACCTCGTAAGACGCCCGTGTTTGCTTGTCTCGCTTGCTTTCAGTTTGAAAGTCTAACAGAATCTACGGACCCACCTAGGTTTGTATAAAACAAACTTTCAATAAGATCAAAGGCAAAGATTCTATGCCATCATGATCAAAGGAAAACATTTCATGACATCATCATCAAAGGAAAACAATTGAAAGGACATCATCAAAGGAAGACATCCCATGACGTCATCGCCCTGTTTCATCCATCGTTTCTTTTGTATGTGCGTGAGCATGCACGGAACTACGTATGGATGTAACGTTACTCCATGTGCGCGCATGTAGTCGCACGTGCGTCTGTACGTGCGCGAAAACAATACACAAAAATTAGACCAACATGCTCCCATAACTGTGTGTAAAGGTTTGTTTAAGCCTCATCCACATTGTATAATCAATATGTTTGTGTCACGTGTAGTTTAATCATGTGCGGCTGATTCTTTATCGTATTTCCCTCTGAGGTACATAATGGTCTAGCTGGAACCTATTAACAGCGCTACTTGTGGCTTTACTACACAATGATGTAAGTATTATGTAAATTAGTTCTGTTTTTGCATTTCTTTCGGGCAATACAGCAAACCCCCAACGTCTGAAGTGGTAGCCGACGTGTGCTGTCGAGATTTGTCATTAGAAATATTGACAAGTGGTTTCCTAACATTGCTTGTATTTTGCATCAATTTGCTGTTGTCCACAATTTGAACTGACTCCGAAATAAAACGAGGCCAGTGGAGATAACGTGGTCGTTAGCATACGGTGGAGTGGGGAGCTAACTAGGGGGCTAAGTTAACGTGCTAACGTCCAATTTCAATGTGTCAGAATGTGTCTGTATGTATGTTAGTATTTTATTTTTATTTAACCTTTGTTTACCTAGGCAAGCAATTAAGAACAGTTTTACCAGCTGTAGTTGTGTTGTCATTTTTATTGCTGTAAGTTTTCTGTTTGTCTTGGAACAGGCTAACCGGTTAAGCACGTTGTGATGCTGCGAACTGGTACAGCGTTAAATAGTTGTACAACTACAACTATAGCCGAAGAGTCAACCTTAACATATTTGAGTGTTTATGCTCTAATGCTGGACTTTTTATGAGACATGTATAAAAGAGTGATCTATGAAAATAAAAAAGACCCCAGTTAGTTGTCATTAGATGTACTGAATCACTTGAATCTTGAATTAGAGATAAGGCAGGACTATTTTACCTTATTCCCGTGGAGAAATGAAGGTTTTACAGACAATGCAAAATGATAAAACAAACCAAAACCAAAGGAGAGAAACTATATAAAAGTAAATATGTTAAAGGTACAAAAATAATTACATCTACTACTATTTATTACTAATACTGATACAGTTGGTAGAAGAGTGGTAGTGGTGATTTTGGTTGCTCATGCCAAAATCTGACGACATATATTATCATATCAATAGTACCATCGGACGGCAGTGTTATAGATCTCACTATGTGACACTCAAGATTGAAAGGTGTTAATGAAAACTTTGATCGAGGAACCTAAATGAAAACACAACCAGAGTGAGAGAAAAGAAAATGATCACAGACAACAGAAGAAATTTGGAAAATCTTTCCCACACTCTCTCTTCCTAGCGCACTCCTCACAAAATTTACATACAATGTGCCATAGAATGTTTTCCTTCATGATGTCATAGAATTCTGTCCTTTCATCAAATCTTTTCCTTTGGCCATGATGGCATAGAATCTTTGCCTTTGATCTTACTGAAAGTTTGTTTTATACAAGCCTCTGTGGATCTGTACATTCTTTAGTGCTTGTCAGAGTTACAAATTGACTGCAAGCAAGACAACGAACACACTTGAATAGAGCATGGTTCATTGATTTTCGTCCAAAGTTTTACAAAACATTTCCCGAATAACAAGCATCAATGGCAACCAACAAAACAGCAAAAGAGCTGAATATCTCAGTAGGGAGCACTCTGGGAAATTGCCTGAAAGTGCAATCTTTCCTCAGAGAGGGCGGCTTTGAATTTGTTACCATTTTCATCAGGAGACATGGTAACATTTACATCATCAAAATACATGCAATGATCATTTTGACCACTTATTTATACTGCTTTAGTGATGTTTGACATTGCTTACGGCCATACCAACCTGAACACGCCCAGGTCCTGTAAGCCTTTCATTTTCATCAGGGGACACAGGAACATTTCCATCATCATAATACATGCAATATTGATTTTGACCACTTATATGTACCGCTTTTGTGACTGACACCATACCACCTCGTAAGACGCCCGTGTTTGCTTGTCTCGCTTGCTTTCAGTTTGAAAGTCTAACAGAATCTACGGACCCACCTAGGTTTGTATAAAACAAACTTTCAATAAGATCAAAGGCAAAGATTCTATGCCATCATGATCAAAGGAAAACATTTCATGACATCATCATCAAAGGAAGACATCCCATGACGTCATCGCTCTGTTTCATCCATTGTTTCTTTTGTATGTGAGTGAGCATGCACGGAACTACGTATGGATGTAACGTTACTCCATGTGCGCGCATGTAGTCGCACGTGCGTCTGTACGTGCGCAAAAACAATACACAAATATTAGACCAACATACTCCCATAACTGTGTGTAAAGGTTTGTTTAAGCCTCATCCACATTGTATAATCAATATGTTTGTGTCACGTGTAGTTTAATCATGTGCGGCTGATTCTTTATCGTATTTCCCTCTGAGGTACATAATGGTCTAGCTGGAACCTATTAACAGCGCTACTTGTGGCTTTACTACACAATGATGTAAGTATTATGTAAATTAGTTCTGTTTTTGCGTTTCTTTCGGGCAATACAGCAAACCCCAACGTCTGAGGTGTTAGCCGTTGTGATGCTGCGAACTGGTACAGCGTTAAATAGTTGTACAACTACAACTATAGTCGAACAGCCACCCTTCTTATTTAATTGTTTATGCTCTAATGCTGAACTTTTTATGAGACATGTATAAAAGAGTGATCTATGAAAATAAAAAAGACCCCAGTTAGTTGTCATTAGATGTACTGAATCACTTGAATCTTGAATTTTAGATAAGGCAGGACTATTTTACGTTATTCCCCGTGGAGAAATGAAGGTTTTACAGACAATGCAAAATGATAAAACAAACCAAAACCAAAGGAGAGAAACTATATAAAAGTAAATATGTTAAAGGTACAAAAATAATTACATCTACTACTATTTATTAATAATACTGATACAGTTGGTAGAAGAGTGGTAGTGGTGATTTTGGTTGCTCATGCCAAAATCTGACGACATATATTATCATATCAATAGTACCATCGGACGGCAGTGTTATAGATCTCACTATGTGACACTCAAGATTGAAAGGTGTTAATGAAAACTTTGATCGAGGAACCTAAATGAAAACACAACCAGAGTGAGAGAAAAGAAAATTATCACAGAAAACAGAAGAAATTTGGAAAATCTTTCCCACACTCTCTCTTCCTATCGCACTCCTCACAAAATTTACATAGAATGTGCCATAGAATGTTTTCCTTCATGATGTCATAGAATTCTTTACTTTGATGATTTCATCAAATCTTTTCCTTTGGCCATGATGGCATAGAATCTTTGCCTTTGATCTTACTGAAAGTTTGTTTTATACAAGCCTCTGTGGATCTGTACATTCTTTAGTGCTTCTCAGAGTTACAAATTGACTGCAAGCAAGACAAGGAACACACTTGAATAGAGCATGGTTCATTGATTTTCGTCCAAAGTTTTACAAAACATTTCCCGAATAACAAGCATCAATGGCAACCAACAAAACAGCAAAAGAGCTAAATATCTCAGTAGGGAGCACTCTGGGAAATTGCCTGAAAGTGCAATCTTTCCTCAGAGAGGGCAGCTTTGAATTTGTTACCAAATGCTGCAAAAACCAACGAGAAAGTCGGCGTCAAAGTCAACAAGAGCCGTCCGGCAATTTTCAGACAGGCAAAAGTTGAAATTGATATCCTGAAATTGACATGCTGAAACAGCTGCGACGTCCGCATAGGTGATGATGATTGGCTAAGGTGCAGTAGGCCTTTCATCGATAAGCCAATCTCAGGCAGTGTTCAGTTTAAACACAAATCACACCCAAACCCTGGTTGGACCGGGTCGCCTTGTTTTTCTCTCTGATTCATATCTACCTGTTACATTCTGACTCTACTTCCTGGCAGACTGTATCATTGTAGAAGCTTCAGCTCAAAAACAAAAATACATGCAATGATGATTTTGACCACTTATATATACTGCGTTTGTGACAGTTAACGTTGCTTACGGCCATACCACCCTGAACACGCCTGATCTCGTCTGATCTCGGAAGCTAAGCAGTGTCGGGCCTGGTTAGTACTTGGATGGGAGACCGCCTGGGAATACCAGGTGCTGTAAGCTTTTCTTTTTCATCAGGAGACATGGTAACATTCACATCATCAAAATACATGCAATGATGATTTTGACCACTTATATATACTGCGTTTGTGACAGTTAACGTTGCATACGGCCATACCA